>NW_015174303.1:542147-575301 GCF_001447785.1 Gekko japonicus | reverse complement strand
GACGTAGCAGTCAGGGCTTCAGAGCATGGGAGAGGCTGCAGGTGTGTGTGGGGTGGAAAGCTGAAGAGTGAGGGAGAAATAAAGGTAGGTTGACGATTGGTTGGGAAGGAGATATGGTTGCCAACTCCAGGTGAGTAATTCCTGGAGATGTGAGGGATGGAGCCTGGAGAGGGTGAGGTTTCAGGAGGCGTTGGACCTCAGACAGTTACAAAGCCATAGACCCCACCCTCCAAACCAAATATTCCCTCTGGGGAACCATCGTTGCCAATCTCCAGGTGAGGGCTGAAGATCACTCAAAATTACAACTGTTCTTTAGGTAGCAGAGATCAGTTCCTCTGGAGAAAATGGTGGGCTCAGTGTCATTATACCCTGCTGAGGGCGCCACAGCAAATTGACACTGAGTGTCCAAGGCCAGGGCACCCGCCCAGAGCCTCTTTCTAGAGGCCGTTGTATTTATTTCCACAACGGGCCTTTTTCCTAGTAATATTATAACGTTCATTTACCATAAACTGACCAAGATGAAGTTATTCCTGGAGGAGAAAGGAAAAATAGGGGGGGAATTAATTACCAGAAGTTCCTCTTAATCATGCTACATCTTTAGCCTGGACTTTGCTAAACGAAACAGAAGCAGCTGCATGTGCACTACGTTGTGTTCTGGTCAGGCTCACCTGGTGCCGAGGAAGAGAGGAGCCAGTATCCAGAAGGAGAAGCACCTATCAGTGTTCTGGGTATAATGTGAAAGACCCCATGGTCCTTCTCTCTACATGGACAGAGGCAACTGGGAAGAAGGTCTTGGTTTATCCCGTTCACTGAACGTAAGAGTGGTTCCGGTACATTCCCTGACCTGTGAGATACAGGGTTGGATCCAGACAGGTGTTGGGTTTTTTTGCACGGTTTTGCTGAATTCTCCTCATTATCACAGTCCCCATCCCACATGCCTTTTGTCCATGACACCCAGCATAGCTTCTTTGGTGATCACCCAAACAAATAACAGGTTGGATCTAACTCATTATGTGCAATGACGGATGGGAGACTCCAGGGGTCATTTCCTGCAGGAGCGCACAGGAGCGGGGCTTCGGCAGTAAGGAGCCCAGGGGGCGGGCCCATGCAACAAGCCCCACCCCCTGCTCCCAGCAGCCCTCAGTCAGAGCAAGAAGCAGCCAGGTAAGTTGCAGAGCTCCCCCCGGCCCCCCGGTCCAAAACAGTCCAGTGGCACCTTTAAGACCAAGTTTTATTCAGGTAGAAGCTCTCCCTTCTCTGCGAGGACAGATCTGCACATTCCCTCCTCCCAATAGCTAGCAATCCAAAACAGTCCAGTGGAGCCTGAGCAGTGGGTGTTGCCTTCTGACACACGTCCGGTGATGTTAGGGGGTGTGGCACATGCAAATAAGTTATGCTAATGAGTTATGCTAATGAGCTCTTGCACCTCATTTTCTACGTAATGACCCCTGGGAGACTCTGAAACCCTCTTGAGGAATTTCAGTTGTGTTCATGCATTGCGGGGTGGGCGAGCCTCCTGTCTGTGGTATAGGGCTGCCATCCTCCAGGTAGCACCTGGAGATCTCCTGCTATTACAGTAGATCTCCAGACAATGATCAGTTCCCCTGGATAAAAAATGGCTGCTTTGGAGAGTGGACTCTCTGGCATTATAACCTGCTGAGGTCCCTCCCCTCCCCAAACTCCACCCCCAAAAATCTCCAGGTATTTCCCAACCCAGTGAGGCTAACATGGAGGAAGGGGAAACGTGTACACCATCCAGAACCTTTTGGAGCAAGGTCATGATTGAGATGTGATGGATGAGTTCCCAGCTGTACCCATTTTGCTCTAGCAGAGACAGGACCATCCCCAAGCAATGTTCCTACGAGTGTAGAACACAAAGTGCTGCCTTCAGTCAGGAGGGCTAGTGTCACTTAAAATAGTCATAGATGTAAGGAATGACTGGGTAATGGCTTTAGGATGGATCAGTGGAACACAGAGAATCCCCTATGGGGTTGTCATACAGGACATTCTTTGTGCCTTCTTTGGGAACCACTTGCCCTTGAGAAAGGAAGGATCAGATGTGACAACAGGATACTGTTGTCTTGCTTACCTGGGGCATATTTGGAGCTCCCAGCTCAGCTTTTGGCCAGCAAACAATTTCATTTGGGCTTGATGGAGTCAGAGGACACTGATACCAACCTCCATTTTCAAAACTGTTCAGGATGTATTTACAGTAAATGAATAGATTCATCCATTTGCTTTAACAGTTTTTTGCACCCTGGATTTGGAGAACTGATTTCAACTGCAGGAGGAGGAGGAGGAGGAGGAGGAGGAGGAGGAGAAGATTGGATTTATACCTTGCCCTTCACTACCTGAAGGAGTCTCAGAGTGGCTTGCAATCTCTTCTCCCTTCCCCTTCCCACAACAGACACCCTGTGAGGTAGGTGGGGCTGAGAGAGCTCTTTCGAGGACTGCCCTTGAGAGAACAGCTCTGTGAGAACTTTTGATTGATCCAAGCTCATGCTACCAGCTGCATGTGGAGGAGTGGGAATCAAACCCGGTTCTCCCAGATTAGAGTCCGCTGCTCTTAACCACTACACCAAACCACTACACCAAATTAAAAAAAGAGAGAGGTGTCCCTCATGTAGATGTCCTGGAACTTGCTTCAGACCCGGAGGGCAAGAGGAGAGAGAGCCATCACAAGGACAGGGTTTCCAACTCCATCTTGGGAAACTTCTGGCTATGGGGTGGAGCACCTGAGCAGGGGACAATTTGGGGAGGGGAGGGATCTCAATGGAGACACAATGCCCTCTGAAGCGGCCATTTCTTCCAGGGAAACTGACCTCTGTGGTCTGGAAATCAGTTGTTATTCTGAGAGAATTCCTGGCACCCCTTGAAGCTGAAGATCTGGTAGAGCGAAAGTTGTGGGCCAGTGCATAATGGGAAATAAGGGCCAAAAGGTAAGTTGGGGGCGAGTCTCCAGAGAGCTTTGAAGGTATTAACCGCACTTGAAGGATATACAGAGAGATCAGCTGTAGCAGCAGGGGGCGATCTGTCCTGGGCATAGATCTCGTTCAAGAAATTCAGTGAAGAGTTGTCAAGCTCTCAGCATTCCCTGTGTGCTTTAAAAGCTTTAGCAAATGAATGCATTTGTTCTTATGGGCCTGCAATAAATATTGCATAGATCTCGTTCAAGAAATTCAGTGAAAAGTTGTCAAGCTCTCAGCATTTAAAAGCTTTGGCAAATGAATGCATTTTCTCTTATGGGCCTGCAATAAATATGCTGCCTTGACTTTAACGAGAGGCCCAGCAGTTTCTGTCGCATAACTGGCATGATTCATGTTGAGCCCTTTCGTTGATTTGGTGTGTCAGAGAAAGTGCTGGTTTTGAACATCCAAAAGCTAGGTTTGGGTTGTTCTCCTTTTGGAAGCATGGCTGGGAAGCAAGGAAGGAACAGTAATTTCCCAGCCTTGGTTTCCTTGTGGGTTGTCAGAATGGAGGCCTCTGTAAAATTTCATTTTTCTGATTACATAGTTTTGCAGCTTCCCTCAACATCCCACACTTATTACATATTTTGAGGCTTCCCTCAATGTCTCTCACTTATTACACATTTTGAGGCTACCATCAACATCCGTCACTTATTACATTTTGGAGGCTTCCCTCAACATCCCTCACATTACATATTTTGAGGCTTCCCTCAGCCTCTCACTTATTACATATTTTGAGGCTTCCCTCAGCATCTCTCACATTACATATTTTGAGGCTTTCTTCAACATGCCTTACTTATTACATATTTTGAGGCTTCCCTCAACATCCCTCACTTATTAAATATTTTGAGGCTTCCCTTAACATTCCTTAATTTTTGCTCCTGATCAGACATTTCAAATCTAGATGAGTTGTCGAACTTGCTGTTCAGTGTATTTATTTAACACATTTACTAGCTGCCTTTCTTCCCTATGGAGCTCAAAGCGGCTTACAGTTCTCACTTCATTTCACTGTTTCATACTTTGTAGTTCAAGATTCAAGTGCCATAGCACCTGAAAGACCAGCAAGATTTCCAGGGTATAAGCATTCAAGAGTCAAAGCTCTCTATATCAGATATCTGACGAAGGGAGCTTTGACTTTCGAAAGCTTATACTCTGGAAATCTTGTTGGCCTTTAAGATGCTATTGGACATGAATATTCCTCTTCTACTGCAGATCAACATGACTGCTCACCTGAAATGATTCTTTGTAATGCACCATAGAATGGTTCTCATGCCATGTACCCAAAAAAATAATAAAAATCTGATGTTCATTGGCTCCACCTTCTTCTTTTCTTATGCAGTCCCATGGATCTGTGGTCAAATGAGCAGAAGAAGTTGTGTGTGACCTCTGCCTGGCCCTAGCATTCACCCTAAGACTTTCCAGAGCTTCAGGTGTTCAAAAGCCTGGGAAAATGATGTGTTTCCTCATCTCACTGGAAAACCTTGAAAAGGGCATTGATTGCTCTGTAACCTGACCTGCGGGTGAAGTCCAACACTCTCTCAGGGATCTGTGAGCTAGGATAGTTCTCATGTGCTCCATCATGAATCCACTTTTGGAATGCACAAAGGGTCACGGCAGGGCAAAGGACACTGAAATGTCAAGTCACAGGGACTTTTCAGACAAAAGGCATTCTATGTAGGGTTGGTGCCCAGCCAGCTACTGGCCTGTGTTGGAGAGAATATAAAGCCTGCTGTCTTGGAAGTTCTTTGAGCAGTCGTAGCATTCATAGGGACCGATGTAGGATGTTACTGGGGCAACATCAAATGTTGCTAAGTGAGCATTTGTGGGAGGAAGGGGGGCTTTCAGGGACCCTGAAATATTGAGCAAAACTCATATTTTTCTACAGTTGTTGACTGCCTGTTTTTATCCATGAATGGCATGAGGTATTTTGAAACCAGCTTCTTTTGGGTGGGGGTGAACCAAGCCATTCAGGAAGCCTGTTTAGAATGTCATGATACCAGGAAGCTACCCAACCAATCAGATTTGATTGTGTGATGATGTCACAAACCCCAAGCAGAGTGAGGGCAATGCTTCCTGCCCTCTCTTTGAAATGGCAAAGACTTCTCCTTCGGTTCTCAGCCCTCCAATAATTGTCAGGGGGGGCAATTTCAATGGGTTTCAAAAAGTACCCACCGTTTAAAATCAAACTTGCACATTTATGGCAGCGATACCATTGCATTTCCCAAAAGTGAAATGTAATATTATTTTTAGTGCCTAGAATGAAATTCAAGGTGAATTTCTGTTGAAGTAAAACATCTCAGTGATTTGAAGAGCAGGAAAAGCAGACTTGCAAAGACTAGTAGTATTTCTTGAGGGATGGATTAAACTAGGGATGAGCAATACATAGTTTCAGTAATATGGAATGCCCAAACCCTGGGAGAAATTTGATAGAGGAGAATTTAAAAAGTGACCCTATCAGTTCTTCCAGAATTATACCTGATCTCCAGATGATAGAAATAAGTTCCCCTGGATAAAAATGGCTGCTTTGGAGGGTGGACTGTATGGCATTTATTCCCTGATAAACTTTCTCCCCTCCCCAAATTCTGCCCTCTGTAGGTTCCTCCTACAAATCCCCAAGAATCTTTTTCAGCTGGAGATGGCAACCCTAGTTTGGGGGCAAAGCCTAGGAGGGGAAAGTGTAAATGCCATAGCAATTCGGTCAGTTCCTAGAGCATTGTGGGTGATACTGATGTCAGTGGTTGTTCCCCTCCCGCTTTCCCTCCCACTGCTTAGCAGAATGAGAGTGGGCAATGGAAGGCAGTGAGTGGGAATTCCCCTGCTAGGTTGCCAATTCCAGCCTGGAGTTCCTGGAGCAGTACCTGTGGTGAAGAAGAAGAAGAAGAAGAGGAGGAGGAGGAGAAGGAGATTGGATTTATACCCCACCCTTCACTACCCGAAGGAGTCTCAGAGCAGCTTACAATCCCTTTCCCTTCCTCTCCCCACAACAGACACCCTTTGAGGTAGGTGAAGCTGAGAGAGCTATTTCAAGGACTGCTCCTGAGAGAACAGCTCTGAAGGAACTTGTAACTGACCCAAGGTCACACCAGCAGCTGCATGTGGAGGAGTGGGGAATCAAACCCGGTTCACCCAGATTAGAGTCTACACTCCTAACAAACTGGGGGATATGGGAAGAAATTTGCTTGATATGCCATAGAGTATACCACTTCAGTGGGAAGGTAACAGCGTCCCGTGCACCTTGGTGTTTAGTCATGCCGGCCACATGACCACGGAAACGTCTTTGGACAGCGCTGGCTCTTCGGCTTTGAAACGGAGATGAGCACCGCAACCCTAGAGTCAGACTCGACTGGCTTTTGAGCAAGGGAACCTTTACCTTTATGCCCTCTGAAACTTCTGTTTTCTCCAAGGCAACTGATCTCTGTAGTTTAGAGCTCAGTTGTAATTCTGGGAGACTTTCAGGCCCCACCAGGAGGTTGGTAACCCTGCCCCCCACCCTCAACAGGTGTCTGGCAACCCCACCTGGGCCCAGGCCTTCTTAACAGCTGCCACACTCCTTTGGAACAACCTCCCCGCCGGGGAGGCAAGTAAATCTTTCTCCTTGCTGACTTTCCAGCAAGGCTACGAGCTTGAACTGGTTAAGGAGGCTTTGGGGACAGGTGAAGTTCTGTTCTTGGAGTGTAAAGTGTTTTTGTGGCTGAAATAGGATATATATTAGGTTATACAAGTAAATTTTATGGCATATACACAGAAACTGTTACAATCTCGGGGGGGGGGTGCAGAATGCGTAAAACAGAAAGATTTTAAAAAACCCAAATAAAAACCAAATTGAAAGGAGCAAAATAAAGAGAGCACAGACACACATCAAGCTATGATAGGTTAGGCCCCGAGCATGGCTTTGGGTTGGATTTTAACAGCAGCCCGTGCAAACATGCAGGTAGCGTATGAATCTACATTGGCCAAAAGAAAAGCAATTTTCTGCACCGTGAAACCCAGGCCGAGGCAAGCAAAGATTGCTGCAAGAAATTTAAATGCAGGCTTCAGGCAAAGAGAATAAACTAAACCACACCAAGACAGGTCCTCCAGTTCTATGGCTCCACAGGGGCACAAACACTGAACGACAGGTTTTCGGGTGTAACAACATGTTAACAGACCTGGCGGTGTCGTTTGAAAGCAGAGAGTTCTGAAAGCTATTCTGAGTTTATGGAAAGCAGAGAAAACTCTGTTATGCCCCCCGATTCATCCAAACCATGGAGAAAATCTGGATATGACGCACTTGTCAAAAGCAACAGCTAGGGTTGCCGGCAATGCTCCCTCTAAACTGTGCAATCTTGTGAGCAAAAATACTACTTTGTGAGTTACTGGCATTAAAGTTGTGAGCAAGTGATTTGGCTACTGCATAAATTAGTTTGCTCTGGAGCCATCCTTCCTGAGCCAAGACAAAAATCTGTGAGCTGGAGGCTAAAAAACTGTGAACTAGCTCACACTAACTCAGCTTAGAGGGAATACTGAATGTCCTGGGATGGTGGGAGACCTCCCACCTAGGGTTGCCAGGTCCCCTCTGACCAGTGGCAGGGGGTAGGGGGTTGGGTTGCCAACTCCATGATAGGAAATTCCTGGAGATTTGGGAGCAGAGCCTGAAAAGGACAGGGGCAGGGACTTCCACTTGCACCTGCTGATGTGACCTTGGGTCAGTCACAAGCTCTGACACAGCTGTTCCTGAAAGAGCAGTTTGTGTCAAAGCTCTCTCAGCCCCTCCTCCTCCTCCTCCTCCTCCTTTTTACAGTTTTCCACATTAATTATCAATAAAGGTTGTGTATCAAAAACCATCTTCTCTCGGTCACAGTCCTGCTCCTCTGTAACATCCTGCCTGCTTTGCTCCAACTCTCTGTCTTTTTCCAGATTTGTGTACACATTCTGCTTGCTTTTTGTATAGTTCTCAAAAGCTTCCTCAATCCCCTTTTGTATCCCTTCCATAAGTAATCTCCAAAATTGCTCTATGGATAACTGTCCAATTTCTATATCTTCATTAAACTCCTCCTCCTCCTCCTCCTCCTCTTCAGTGGGGTACAATGTCATCGAAGAGTCCACTCTCCAAAGCATCCATTTTCTCTGTGGTCTGGAAATAAGCTGCAATTCCAGGGGATCCCCAGGTCCCACCTGGAGGCTGGCATCCTTACCCCCACCCCACCCTGCTGCCATTGCCTGCTGCTGCTCAGGTGGATGGGAGGGGGGGAGAAAATTGCCCAATGAAACGGGAGGGGTGATCAGCATCCATGGCATGATGACATTGTTTCCGGCGTGACCTGAAAGTGACATCATCATGTTGTGTGATGCTGAAGTATTCGCCCCCAAATCATAGAGTTTGGGTAAATGCTAAAGCGCCCCCCCCCCGGCATGATGACGTCACTTCCAGGTCATGCCGGAAGCAATGCCATTACACTGCAGTTGCCGATTGGGCCCCCTCCCAGTCATATGTCCCCACCTCCCCCATATCCCACCAGTTGTCAGGCTATATTTTTGACATAGAGTTACCAGTAGACAGTCATGATGTCACTTCCGAGTTCCCCCCAGAAATGATGTCACACTGTCAGCCTAATGGCAATTTCCTCCCCTCCTACTGGAACTCTGAAAGGGGAAAGCGAGTTGCTAGCAGGAGGTGTCCTGCCATAGCGGAAGACCCAGCATCCCTGAGCAAAGGAAGAAGTTGAAGCTGGGTCTCACAGATCCTAATCCTATACTCCAGCCACTTTACCTCTATCTCTCACTCTTGTTGGAATGTGAGATTGCTGAATTACAAGTTATTACAACACTCAGGACAATGGAATCCCCAGGGCTTAACAAAGATATTGGGTTCTTATCTCACTATGTGTGCTAAGTCACTCAGTTCTCACTTATACCAAGAATTAAACTTTGTCGGTCTTAAAGGTGCCACAGGACTCAAATTTAATTCTCACATCTGTTGTTAACTCTTTTCTTATACATATGCTAATTTGCTGCGGTTCACAGATCTTACCAACTGCATTATTCCAATCTTAGCTGTACTTATGCATCTTGACTCCAATTAGCCCTTCCTGGCAAGCAAACCCCCTCCCCTACCTGTATGTAACACTTGAGGAAATCTGTTTCACTGCATCTGAAGAAGTGTACATCTACACATGCTATGTCTCTCAGTTCTTGCCTATACCCAGAACTGAACATTGTTGGTCTTGGAAGTGCCACCGGACTCAAACTTAGTTGTCAAATTCGTGGGGAGGGCGGGGGGGTATAAATGCAATTAAATAAATAAATAAATAAATAAATTGTATTTTTATGCTAATTTGCTGCCATTCACAGGTTTCACCAACTGCTTTAATCCAGTCTCAGCTGTACCTATCACCAGGGGTCATTTCGTAGAAAAAGAGGTGCAGGAGCTCATTAGCATAACTCATTAGCATAACTTATTTGCATATGCCACACCCCCTGACATCACCGGAAGTGTGTCAGAAGGCAACACCCACCGCTCAGGCTCCACTGGACTCTTGTGGATTGCTAGCTATTGGGGGGGGGACGGGGACATGCAGAGCTTGTACCTGAATAAAACTTGGTCTTAAAGGTGCCACTGGACTGTTTTGGACCGGAGGGACGGGGAGAGCTCTGCAACTAACCTGGCTGCTTCTTGCTCTGACTGAGGGCTGCTGGGAGCAGGGGGTGGGGCTTGTTGCATGTGCCCGCCCCCTGGGCTCTTTACTGCCGGAGCTCCACTCCTGTGCGCTCCTGCAGGAAATGACCCCTGCCTATCACCCAGTTACTTATGCACCTTGATTCTATGCAGTTAACCACATCGGGATAAAGGCAGACTTACAAATATCTGGGAGGGAGGGAGGGAAGGAGGGAGGTCATTGGGACTTCCAGAGTGAGGGAATCAAATCAGGTCTTTGAATTGGGCCTAGAAACCAATTGGTAATCTGTAAAGTTGTTTCAAGAAAAGTTCAGAATGGCTACACGGAACAACAAATGGGTAGCCACATTTTAAATGAGCCTTAGTTTCCAGCGTACTGTCAGACGCAGCCCCATTGGAAGACTCCTGAAGGAAATCTCTCTTCCGCTCTCCAAAAAATGTCTCCCTGTTTGAATGCAAAACAGCCAAGTCCTAATGCAAACCTGCTGTTCTGCAAAACAGCCAAATTGTCCTTGATGGATTCTGCACTCGGACAACCCAAATTCTTTGGCAAGGACAGCTGAGTTTTTTTGGCGGGTATGAATTATGCAAATAGGTCATTTTGCATAATTGCTCGATTGGCCCCAGTCTGATTTCTTTTCTGGAAGCCTGCTACAGGCCTGCTGCATTCAGGGGAAAAGCCAAAAGCTTTGCTGGTAGTACTCTAGATAAAGTGAGAAGAACGCTCACTTAATTTTTTCCAGATCATACGATGGCTTGAGAGCCAATTCGGTGTAGTGGTTAGGAGAGCTTAGGAGAGCAGACTCTCATCTGGGAGAACCAGGTTTGATTCCCCACTGCTTCACATGCAGCTGCTGGGTAACCTTGGGTGAGTTACAAGTTCTCTCAGAGCTCTCTCACCCCCACCTACCTCACAGGGTGTCTGTTGTGGGGAGAAGAGACTGTAAACCACTCTGAGACTCCGAGTGAAGGGTAGCAGCTAAGTTAGGAACACGACTGGAAGAAATATAATGAAATGGATGAAATTAACTCAAGGCATTTTTATTTTGTTTGGGGGGGGGGGGTTGCCCCAACTTGGATGGCCCAGGATAGTCAGGGAGCCAGTTTGGTGCAGTGGTTAAGTGCACGGACTCTAATCTGGGAGAACCAGGTTTGATTCCCCACTTCTCCACTTGCAGCTGCTGGATGACCTTGGGCAAGCCATAGTTCTGTCAGAGCTGTTCTTGAAAGGGCAGTTCTGGAAAGAGCTCTCTCAGCCCCACCTACCTCACAGGGTGTCTGTTGTGGGGAGGGGAAGGGAAAGGAGTTTGTAAGCAGCTCTGAGACTCCAAGTGAAGGGCAAGGTATACATCCAATCTTCTTCTCCTCCTCCTCCTCTTCTTCTTATCTTGGATGCTAAGTAAGGTCAGCTCTGGTATCATTAGATTTTCAGCCCTGGTGATGGAAAGAGGGGAGAGTCTTCCAGAGGGGTGGAAGAGGGGAGGCGGCATGGCATCACCCCATCTTGTCAGATCTCGGAAGTTAAGCTGGGTCGGTACTCGGATGGGAGACGACAGAGGAAGGCTCTGCAGAGGGAGGCAAGGGCAAGCCACCTCTACTTCATGCTTGCCTTGAAAGCCCCTGGCTGTAAGTCAGTTCTGACTTGACAGCACTTTGAACATATATATAATTTATGGAACATTACAAGATGTGATGATGATCCATACCTTGGGTGGCTTTGAAGAAGAACAAGGTAAGTTCAAGGAGGAGAGAAGCCCGTTGGTGGTCATGATGGGTGAATGGAGCCTCCATGTTCAGGGAGTGTCTGTTTCTTAGGGCCAAACCAGGCCTTTAGTAGCAGCCCTTGACAGGGGAAGCCAGCCTTCTCTTGCTGAGCTGCAAAGTGGAAAAGGGGAGGATGCTGTCTGCAGAAGGGGGCATTTGACTCTTTCCTCGTCTGTGATTTCCCCCTTGCAACTTCGTCTTCCAGCTACTTTTCTTTTTTGCTGTAGAAAGCAGGAGTCCCAAACCTCAGCTGGAGGGAGAGTGAAAGGGGTGGGGTGGGGGAGAAACCTGTGAGTGGGCGTGGAACCAGTGGATCAGCACCTTCCCTTTCTGCAAAGCTTGCTTTCGTCCTGACACTTTGCAGCTGTTTGCAGGCCTCCCAGCCTCCCTTGATCTTGGCTGACCTCATCCAAAGAAACAGCCAGGGCTGCTGAGAGGGGAAGGTTCCACCAATAGCACGAAGTTCTCAGGGCTCCTCTGCCCCGGTTGGTGGTCCCAAGAAGCCAAGCAGTCACCCTGCCTCATTTTGTTATCCTGCAAGAACCAGGGAAATGTCATTATAGTTGGTCTGACCTGGAATCCAAAACCACTCCCTTTAACACCCCCCCCCCTTTTGCTGTCAACTCGCAGCTGACTTATGCAACCCAGTAGGGTTTTCAAGGCAAGAGGCATTCAGAGCGGGTTTGCCATTGCCTGCCTCTGCATAGCAACCCTGGTATTCCTTGCTGGTCTCTCATTCAAATACTGGCCCTGCTGAGCTTCTGAGATCTGACCAGATCTGGCTAGCCTGGGCTGTCCAGGTCAGGGCCTTTAACTCTTTGCTTGACATGATATCATCAAAGCAAGACAAGACTTGCTACCTTTTCCAGTTGAGCGAAGGGTTAAGGTGAGAGACTCTTCATTCCTAGAGAGGGTTCCCCCCCCATACCTACTGTGCTCCCTTAACCACTGATGATTTCCTCCTCTCCCTTCACCCATATTTATGTTATCTCGTGTGGGGGTGTCTCTCCCTCCCTCTGTCTCTCTGATTTGTCAAGCTGAGAAGAAATAATGAGGCAGAAATAAATCCCACTGAGTCCAGTGTGTGTCCCCCCACTTTCCTAACTCTTTCCACTCACTCCTATGTATCTGTGTTCCTTAACTGCTTAGTTTTAGATTGAGATGGGTAGTCGTGTTGGTCTGAAGCAGCAGATCTGAAGACCTTGAATAAAACATGGTTGGTCTTAAAGGTGCCCCAGGACTCAAACTTTGTTGTGCTGCTTAGTTTCAGGGTTCTATAAATATTCCAGAAGGGATCTTTGCCCAGAAGCCTGGGGTGGCTCTTGACAGCTCTGCAGGGGAGAAGCAGGAGTCCCAAGCCTTTTTGAGCCTGTGGGCAACTTTGAGAGAGCCAGAAGTCTCTGATCTAGAGGACCAGGCTTGATTCCCCACTCCTCCTCCACACAAAGCCGGCTGGATGACCTTGGGCCAGTCCCAGTTCTCTCAGAACTCTTTCAGCCCCACCTACCTCAGAAGGTGTCTATTGTGGGGAGAGGAAGGGGAGGTGACTGTAAGCTGCTTTGAGACTCCTTTGGGTAGAGAAAAAGGGAAAGGTAAAGGTTCCCTTGCTCGAAAGGCAGTCGAATCCGGCTCTAGAGTTGTGGTGCTCATCTCCATTTCAAAGCCGAAGAGCCAGCACTGTCCGAAGACGTTTCCGTGGTCATGTGGCCGGCATGACTAAACGCCAAGGCGCACGGAACGCTGTTACCTTCCCACTGAAGTGGTACCTATTTATCTACTTGCAATTTCTTGCTTTTGAACTGCTAGGTTGGCAGGAGCGGGAACTAGAGACGGGAGCTCACTCCGTCATGCGGCACACTCGGGTCTCGAACTGCCGAACTACCGACCTTCCACAGCCTGCAGTTCAGCGTCTTAACCACTTGAGCCACCGCAGCTCCTGGGTAGAGAAAAGGGGGGTTATAAAAACCTACCCTTCTTCTTCTTCCTGCTCCACATGAAGCCTGCTGGGTGACCTTGGCTTATGAGACATCTGGCTGGAGCAGTGATTACATCCCAAGCTAAGTGGACAAGCATATGCTGCTCTTGTGCACGCCCATGCCCTTTCCCCCTTTCTGTGTTCCTTGTCCACCTTTTCTACAACCCGGCTGTTTTGCCGCTACGCATTCCAGTCCTTTCTTTCCACATGAACTTCTGCATCTTCTTGCTGAGTCACCCAGTGAGGGATAGGGTGGTGGGCAGGTGTTGTAATAACCAGCGGTGTTCTTGCTTGTGAGATGAAGCTCTATCCAAAAAGCAAAGAAGCAGAGCTCTCTCTATGGCTCCTGGCATCCCAACAATAACAACAGCAACAAGAATCCGAAGGAGCAGCTGAGCCTAGTTTCGCAATAAACCAGAGTTTAAGAACATTTAGGCGAGAAAAAGCAGAGTTGATGAGAACCAAATAGCCCCGCAGCCAGAGCTGCATGGCAGAAAACTCATATATTCTAACAAGAACCCAAGCTCATTAGCTCTTAAAGGGCTCGGAGCTTTGAAAATATCTCATTTCTTTTCCACGTTCCTGCATGGAGCACTTAACTGCTGGAAACATCTAAACAAACAATGTCTGATGTCTGTAGCAAGGCATTTGGAGGAAATGATTGTAAAGCCAGAAAGGAAAAGGAGAAAAACCAATGCATTTATTTAGAAGGTAGAGAAGGTTGTAATATGTATTAATCCTTTCCCCGGCAGCAACATCCCCTTGCCTGAAAATGAAGTTTTGGAGGCACTGGCAAATCACAAGAATTTTGCATCTGAGAGACCCCTGTAAAATGATTAGAAGAGCACCAGGGTCCAATCCAGTGTGATGCAATATTTAGACCCCTGAACTAGGATCTAGAAGACAAAGGTTCTAATCCCCACTATACCTAAATGAACTTGAGCCAGTCACAGACTTTCAACCTAACCTACCTTGGGATGGGGCCGTAGCTCATTAGTAGAGCATCTGCTTGGCATGCAGAAAGTCTCAGGTTCAATCCCCGGCATCTCCAGTTGAAAGGACCAGGCAGTACATGATGTGAAAGATCTCAGCCTGAAACCCCTGAGAGCCACTATCAATCTGAGTAGACAATATCGACCTTGATGGACCTTTTGTCTGATTCAGTAGAAGGCAGCTTCATGTGTTGATGTACAATCACAGGGTTGTTGTGAGGATAAAAGGAAGAAGAGGAGAATGATGTAAGCCACTTTCTGTCCTCACTGGGGAGAAGGGAAGGGTAGAGATAAAGCCAATAAACAATTCCTTGTTGGGTGGTACAATATGTTCCGTTTCACACAGGGCTGCCATTGAAAACGGCTCCCTGTGTCAGCTTTGCTCGATCACATCTGGACGGCAAAGGATGAGATGGTTGGACAGTGTCATAGATGCAATGAACATGAAATTGAGCCAACTTCAGAGGACGGCGGAAGACAGGAAGGCCTGGTGTGATCTCGTCCATGGGGTCGTGAAGAGTCGGACTCGACTGTGTGACTGAACAACAGCAACAATTTCTTGCTTTCGAACTGCTACGTTGGCAGGAGCTGGGGCCAGAGACAGGAGCTCACTCCATCACACGGCACTAGGGTCTTAAACTGCCGAACTACGGACCTTCTGGTCTGCAGCTTAGCATCTTAACCTTTGAGCCACCGCAGCCCCTTCTTGGGGGATAGGACCTCCCAAGTCATTGTTTTGGTAGCAGAGCTGCTTTCATGTCTATGATTCTCTGCCAGAAGAATCAGTGGGAACTGGGATCTTTCCATGGTGCTGAATCCAAAGAGCCACAAACACCCTGTTTCATTAAACAGCATGAATTCCATTGGGGGCAGCTAATCGATAGCCACCAAAGCAACAAAGAATCCTGCAGAATCTCAAGGATTAACACTTGGATTCCCTTCTTCATCAGATACATGAAGGGTGAAAGTTTTGGAAATAACTGTAACATTCTCCATTTGTCCTGTGTTTTTTTAAGTATTTGAAGCACCTCAAATGCGTTCCCCTCATTAATCCTTCATCAACAGTCTTGCAAGGGTGGGGATTGTGATTTCCATGCTGCAGATAGAAAAAGAAGAAGGGAAGAGATTGGATTTATACCCACCCTTTACTCGGTGTCTCAGAGCGGCTTACAAACTCCTTTCCCTTCCCCTCCCCACAACAGACACCCTGTGAGGTAGGTGGGGCTCAGAGAGCTCTGACAGAAACTGCTCTTTTTAAAGAACAGCTCTGACAGAACTATGTCTTGCCCAAGGTCATCCAGCAGCTGCAAGTGGAGTGGGGAATCAAACCTGGTTCTCCCAGATTAGAGTCCGCGCACTTAACCACTACACCAAACTGGCTCTCTAGAGGTAGAAAGGGGGTGGGGTCTTGTAACTTTTGTACTGTTTTTTCCATGCTGCAGATTGGGGAGGGGGAATCTGAGACTGAGAGACATCGGGAGAATGGGCCAAGGTCATTGAGATCTGGGGACTTTCTGATTCGTAGTTCTGTGTTGGGGCAACTTGGAAGTGAATTAGGAGGTTCCTGTTCAGGAAATGCACTGGAGTAAACAGCTTATAGGCCTCGCCCACGGGGGCAGGAAAATGCGGGGGGAGGGGCGTGGCTGTTTGCCCCGGAGCAAACTAACCCGCGACTGCGTGATCAGGCATCGGGTTGAGGTCCCGTCCAGCTCCCGTGGTTAGGGGGGAGGTGCCGATCAGACGATGCGGCAAAGAAGCGGAGCGGCGCGCCAAACGGGGTTGTGTTTTGTTTTTAAAACTGAAATGTGCGCATGCTCCATTGGGTGCTTGTGCGCATCCGTGGAGACTTGGGAAAAAACCCTTTTTTGCGAGGGGACATGGGCGGGCACCGGAACTACCACCGGAAACGCGATCAGACGGCTGCCCTTGCCCCGCGGTTTCCGGAAACTAGTACCTCTGAGGTACTAGTTTTTTACAGCGCATCTTCAGCGGGAAGCCTCGGGTGCGCCACGGGAGCTCTACACTTCCCAGATGTGGCGGTGAGATCGTGCCCAGAAAATCCACCTATCTTCCGTCTCTCTAGCGTGCCCAATGCTCCATGTGACCAGGGCCTTTGAAACCCTTCCCATAGCTCAGTTGTCCAGCAACAAGATTCTGGGTCCATTCCTTGGCCTTTTCAGTTACTGAGTCTTGGCTAGTATTGTGTGCGGGGGGGATAGCCGGATGCTCCAGTGGCAGGTGCTATCAGTCAAAGACAGGGCTGTTCTCAAAGTGAACCAAAGGACATCAGCATAATGTAGCTTTGATATTGGAGACTTAGCAACCTTCCCCTTTAAGAAACACTCCAGAGGTCAAAGGAGGCAGAACTGGATTTACAAAGGGGGGGGAGATCCCTCATGCCTATTGCCAAAAGGGGGGGGGGAGAAACACACAAAGAGAGAGTGAGAAAAGTCTGCGCAAAGCGCCCCTGAGTAGCAAGCAGGATCCACTAAATTCCTTTCAGACAAGAAAAGCAAATTGTTCTAAGCAAAGGTAGGGAAATCTACAACATGTGCAGTGCCCTTCTCCTGTTATTTATGGGACAATCGGGATGATTTAGCCGCAATGATCAGAAATATATTTATGCAACAGAAAATTCCTGGCTGTATTTCAAGCCGTTCACCTCCTTACAGAAGTTCCTTTGTCACTTGTCCTTGCGGCTCTGCTTTTCACATTTTTCTTTGCCCCGAAAGCTGCTTACACAACACTTCGTAAGGAATGCTGGCAAATCCTGCAGCATTCCAGATTGGCCCTACATTTGAAGGGGCTCCGTCCAGGACAGAGCCCCATCTGGAAATGGAACTGCTTGGCTGGAAGGGTTTCACGGAGTCTTAGCACATTTTTTAGGCCTTGCTGCACATGCTCTGAGATGGGTCGGGAGATCTCTGGTCCTGTTCAAGGCTGCTGCCATTGTACAGTCTGGGCTGCAGAATCATAAGAAAATATCCCTGCTGGACTGGAAGAAGATCAATTTAAGGAGGAGCAGGGCTATTTTTGGGCAGGAACGCACAGGAACGGATTTCCGGCTGGCTCCTGAGTTGGCCACGCCCAGCAGGAACTCATTGACATAATAGGCCACACCCAACAGCAGGAACTCATTAGGATTGGCTACATTAGGGGTATGTGGCCTAACATGCAAAGGAGTTCCTGCTACAAAAAAAGCCCTGGGTTTTGAAAACAAACAAGGTAAACAGAATAACAAGCAAAAGGTGGGTGTGGCTGGATGAACACACTTCTCGTAAGACAGGTATGTGGCCTCATAGGCTAATGAGCTGTGCTGTCAGGGGTGTGACCTAATATGCTAATATGTTTCTGCTGTTGGGTGTGGCCAATTATGCTAATGAGTTCCTGCTGGGCTTTTTCTACAAAAAGAGCCCTGGGGAGGAGGAAGAGGAAAGGAGGAGGAGGATATTGGATTTATACCCCACCCTTCACTTGGAGTCTCAGAGCGGCTTACAAACTCCTCCCCCTCCCCACAACAGAAACCCTGTGAGGTAGGTGGGGCTGAGAGAGCTCTTTCCAGAACAGTCTTTGAGAGAACAGCTCTGACAGAACTATGGCTTGCCTGAGGTCATCCAGCAGCTGCAAGTAGAGGAGTGGGGAATCAAACCCGGTTCTCCCAGATTAGAGTCTACACACTTAACCACTATACCAAGTGTAACCCAGCATCCCATTTCCAGCAGAGATGTGCCAATGAGAAACTCGTGCGTGTGTTAAGTGCTGTCAAATTGCTTCTGACTAATGGGACACTATGAATTCATGCCCTCCGAAGCATCCTATTGTCAACAGCCATTCTCAGGTTTTGCAAACTGTGGGCTGCGGCTTCATTGATTGGGTCAGTCCATCTCATGTTGGCTCTTCCTCTTTCCTGCTGCCTTCCACTTTCCCTAACATGATTGTCTTTTCCTGTAATTCTCGTCTTCTCGTAATGTGACCAAAGTATGATAGCCTCAGTTTGCTCACACACCAGGCTAAAAGCAAAAGCAAGATGAGTCTCAAGAATTGTCTGCTGGCATGACCTGGATGGCCCAAGCCAGCCCGATCTCATCAAATCTCGGAAGCTAAGCAGGGTTGACTGTGGTTAGTACTTGGATGGGAGACTTCCTTGGAATATCAAGTTGGGAGGACAGAGGCAGGCTTGATTCAGCCACCTCTCTGAATATCCTCCAGGCCCCCAGTAGGGGTCAGTCACCAGCGGTTGACATGACTTCCAGATGTACACACACACACACACACACACACACACACAAATACAAAGAATGCCAAAAGAATTGTCTGCTGCTGCAAAGGTCAGCAATGGGGACATGATTCTCTGATCTGGTTGAAGGGTGGCTACAGAATACCCTCCTTCTTTGACACACAAAAGGAGCTGCGGTGGTTCAAGTGGTTAAGAGACTGAACTGCAGGCTGTGGAAGGTCAGTAGTTCAGCAGTTCGAGACCCGGGTTGCCACATGACGGAGTGAGCTCCCGTCTCTAGTTCCAGCTCCTGCCAGCCTAGCAGTTCGAAAGCAAGAAATTGCAAGTAGATAAATAGGTACCACTTCAGTGGGAAGGTAACAGCGTTCCGTGCGCCTTCGTGTTTAGTCATGCCGGCCACATGACCATGGAAATATCTTCGGACAGCGCTGGCTCTTCGGCTTTGAAACGGAGATGAGCATTGCAACCCTAGAGTCGGATTCGACTGGCTTTCGAGCAAGGGAACCTTTACCTTTTACCTTGACACACACAACCCTTTCAGGAGTGACAGGCTTGAAGATGGAGCTCTGCTTGGCCAAGCCTGAACTCATTCTTCTCTGAGAAGGACGCTGCCGGCTTCTCAAGCCAAGACTGGAGCACAACAAATTAGATTCTATGGGAGGCTTTTGGTGTTGTTGTCCCTGATCACAGGGAGCAGGCCTTTGATCTGGCTCATCCCAAGCACCTGAGGGCCACTCCTTGCCGGAGTTTGGTTCTCCCATCATTGGCCTCCCTCTGCCTTTATTACAACCCAACATGAGAAAAGTGGTAGGTTGCTAAAAAAAAAAAAGGCAGGTTATATCAACCCCTCCCTTTGGTAGGGAAGGGGTTAAGGTTAAGGCTCCGGGCCCCTCTGTGGTTTGTGACAGCATGAAGCCGCCTACATCCCATTTCCAGCAGAGATGTGCCAATGGGAAACTCAGATGCATGCGTGTGTTAAGTGCTGTCAAATTGCCTCTGACTAATGGGACACTATGAATTCATGTCCTCCACAGCTCTCCATATTCTCAGGCAGAGTTCTCTCCCATCACCTACTACCTAATTCTTTTTAATTGAAGGAGACAGGGATTGAACCTGGGACCTTTTGCATGCCAAGCAGGCTTGTTCTCCTTTGAGTCTACTCTCAAAATGACCATGGAGCTGTTCTCCTCCCCCTCTGTCTCTCCAGCCCTACCCCTCTCCATAGAGCCAGAGATGTGCTTTGGAGCCACTGCCACCCACCAAGGGCACATCCCTGCAGATTCTCCCCCTCCCTCCCCTTGTGTGCATTTCTGGACAGGGGAAGAGAAGGGGGGAAGTGCTATCTGAGGATCAAAATGCTGGCATTTCACACCTCTTTCAGGTCTTGGAAGGCAGGTGATCCCATCCCGTGTGACTTTTGGGCTTCCTAGCTTCCTAGGGTCCTGACCTGGATGGCCCAGGCTAGCCCGATATCAGATCTCTGAAGCTAAGTAGGGTCAGCCCTGGTTAGTGCTCAGATGGGTGAACACCAAGGAAGTCCGTGGTCGCTATGCAGAGGCAAACAATGGCAAACCACCTCTGATTTTCTCTTGCCTTGAAAGCCCCACCAAGTCACCATAAGTCAGCTGCAACTTGATGACACTTTCCACCATCACCAGCTTTTGAGGACTGCTGCATTCTGGGAAGCCACTGAGTACCTCCAGCTTCTAACGTGCCCCGTAGTGCCACCAGCTGCTGTAGAGCTGGTTTGGAACACTCACCTGTGCCTGCCCCCTTTGTTTCCCTAGACCAGCCAGCCTGTACTGGCTTACAGGCTTCGAGTATCAGGCACCAGAAATCAGGCAAAGCAGGGTCATTCAGCCCAGGGTCAGGAGTCCAGAAGTCAGGCAAGGCATAGTTGGTGGGGCTAACATCTATCATACTGGTTGCATCCATGCCTAACAGCCTCTCTTGGCTGGTTTTTATAGCCCCATGCCTAACAGTCAGGCTTGCAGCTAGTTGCTCAGAAGCAATCCTGCAACTACTTATCTTTGTTATCAGCAAGCAGCTGATGTCAGGCCAGGAGGTGTGCACTTTGCCATATTGTCTGTAGCTCTGTTCTCAGCCTCCATCTGTGGTGCTCTAAGGGTGTGGGTGATACTGGTGGGCTGGGAACGATCAACTGAGGTTCGCCTGCTGAATCAGGGCTGGAGGGTGTCAGTGGCTCTGCAGCAGTTGTTGGCTGTGAATCCTGACAAGCTTGCAGCTCATGTTCCTGCTGGACAGCTTCTGTTAACTCAAGGCTGACTACACGGAGCTCCTTTTCTCCTGAAGAGTCCTCTTCTCCTGAGGAGTCCTTGCTATCACTGAGCCCTGGTTGACTCACAGCACAATCTCTCTAACTGTATCGGAGTGAACCAGCCCAATAATATCAGAGAGTCCAATGAAGCTGATAGGCAGTAGATTCAGAATGGTCAAAAGGAAACTCTTCTTTACACAGTGAGTGATTAAAATGTGGAATTTGCGACCAGAGAATGCAATGATGGTCATCGGATTAAATAGCTTTAAAGGGGGATTAGATAGATTCATGGAGGATAGGTCTATCAGTGGCTACTAGCCATGGTGACTGAGGGGAACCTCCACATTCAGAGGCACTAAACCTCTGAATCCCAGAGACAGGAGGAAAAATCAGGGGAAGGCCTCAGTCTCTGTGCCCTGTTGTTAGACCTCCAGAGTAACTGATTGGCCACTGGGTGAGACATGGTTCCTGGACTAGATGGACCACTTTACTGAACTTTACTGAACAGCAGGGCTAGTCAGGTACAGAAACATCTCAGCTTTATATACTTAAAATTGTTGAAGAGGATTCTGGGGAAGTTGTCAAACGTTCTGCCCTTCTGTTTGCAAATCAGTGTATCTCCAGATACTGGGTGTTGGGTTAAAGAAAAAATGGGAGACTATTGCCTCCAGGCCCTGCTTTGTAAAATGATCAGAAGTGTGTGGCAGGCGATAGTTGGAAAGAGAATGCTGTAACTGATGGACCTTTGGTCTAATTTAGCAGAATTCTCTTTTTTTAATGCCTGCCCTGGTTCCATACTTCGATCCCTCTTAGGAGGCCTGTATTGTTAAAAGGAAACAAAGCCAAACCATGCTATATAAATGGTTCCTAATACATAGATACATCTATCAAAGGCCTTCAAAGCCCAAGGATACAGTTCCTTGGAAGAGGAAGGTCATAGATATTATTTTTCTCCCCAGACACCAAAGGCTGTCTGGTTTATTTCAAGACCACTGAGAGACCTCGGACAGGGTATGTCTTGTTAGCATTATGTATTGTCCTTCTCCGCACAGATATATTTCTGTGCACGTGTACAAAATCTCAAATGGACAATGCTCAGGTATGTGCAAAACTCACAGCTGGGAACTTAATATTTTTTTCCCCCTGGCCCTAGTAGTAGATTTCTCTGCTTAGCAGAATTCAATATTTCTGGTCTCGTGATACCATTGATCGTATCTTTTTCACTTGAGTCCAAAGTCTGGATACTTTTGTGCCTGCTATGCTCACAGTCACTTTGCACCATGGATTTTGTACTTCTGTTTTGGTAATTTTGCCCAAGGAGTCACATGGACACGTGAAGCTGCCTTATGCTGAATCAGACCACTGGCCTGTCATGGTTAGTTTCGTCTCCTCTGGCTGACAGCAACTTTCTGAGGTCTCAGGTAGAGGTCTTTCACATCACCTATTAACTGATAGTATTTAAAAAACAACAACAACAACTGGAGCTGCTGGGGATTGAACCTAGGACAGAGGTGGCACTCAGAGCCCTCTCTGTGGGCACATGTGCCATCGCCCCAGCCAGGCCCAGACCATCATTAAAGTGTCGAATTCTCTGCCAAATAATTTTAAGTAAATGAAAGCATTTGAGATTGCTTTCCTTACTTTGTTTGGATCATCTTAAGTTAATGTATGAGTTGTTTTTTCTAAAGTAAAACCTCAGTATTCAGGTTAAATTGCCATGTTGGCACTTTGCGATAAATAAGTGGGTTTTGGGTTGCAGTTTGGGCACTCAGTCTCTAAAAGGTTCGCCATCACTGACCTAGGATCTTCTGCATGCCGAACAGCTGTTCTACCACTGAGCCATGGACTCTCCCCAAGTCAGACCTAGTGTAATGGCTTTACATTGATTACTTTACCCTTGCAGCTGAGGGGGGCGGGGTGTTGAAGCTATTACCTATGAAATCTTCCATGTAGGATCCAAAAGGGTACCATGATGCTTGGGAACTTCCTGAAGAGCAATCTGAGTTGCCTGGATGTCCTTTCCCCTCTTGTTGATATCGCTGGAGCAGCAGGGAAATATGCATGCAGGACACTGTCTTGGAGGCATGCCCACACAGGAAATCCAGTGAAGCATTTTTTTAAAAAATGGTTCTTTATTCAAGATAGTATCCACAGGGCAAATCTTGCAGTCTGCTTGGGCAGGCCGCAGACAGAGGAGGGGGAACAGGACCTACTTCAGCAATTTCAAACATGCAAGTGAACAGTCTGAAGAAAACGCCCTAATTCACCACAGAGTTTATATCAGGAGGACTCCAGTGGTAACTCTGTGAGACTTCCTTTCTCTTTCATGCATGATAAAGTCACTCTGCCCATCCTTAGATGTGGAGAAGGTACTGTACCATAATTCCTTGGACCTAGGGGTCATTTCCTGCAGTAGTGCACAGGAGCGGAGCTCCGGCAGTAAAGAGCCAGGAGGCGGGCACATGCAACAAGTCCCACCCCCTGCTCCCAGCAGCCCTCGGTCAGAGCAAAAAGCAGCCAGGTAAGTTGCAGAGCCCCTCCCCCCCAGATAGCAATCCAAAACAGTCCATTGGTACCTTTAAGACCAAGTTTTATTCAGGTACAAGCTCTCCCTCCTCTGCGAGGACAGATCTGCACCCCCCCCCCAATAGCTAGCAATCCAAAACAGTCCAGTGGCACCTGAGTGGTGGGTGTTTCCTTCTGACACATGTCGGGTGATGTCAGGGGGCGTGGCATATGCAAATAAGTTATGCTAATGAGTTATGCTAATGAGCTACTGCACCTCTTTTTCTATGAAATGACCCCTGCTTGGACCTGACTCATTGAAACCTGCTGGTTCCACTTGTTAAAGCCTTACAGGTGCACTATCTGGGCAGGATCTCCTCCATCCCTGTAGGTGAGCTAGCAGGAAATCTGAATTGGGTGGGGGCCCACCAACTGGCTATAGTCTGGGTGAGGCTTCCTCGAAGGGAGGCTAGTTTAGGTTTGCTTGGGAGGCAGAGCAGAGGAGTGTTGAGACAGCATTGGAAATCACAAACATGTTCTTGAGAACATTGAGGTCACGCCGGGTGGCTTGACAGCATTCCATGTTTCAAGGTTTGAAGACCCAGGACTTGATTCTTCTGGAGGTGGCCGGTTGTTGGTTCTCTTTTGTCATGCAGAGTTTATTAATGTTTCCTGCAGCTCCTTCTAATAACACGGACCTTTCTTTCAGGAGGGGGAAACTGAGGGAAGCTGTCTGTCAGCTTGAAACAGCTAGGCTGAGTGTTTTTCTCTCTCCTACTGTAGGTATTTATAGCCTGGGCACAGCTGGGGGCATGAGGAAAGGGGCTGTGGCTCAGCGGTAAAGCGAGTGCTTTGCATGCAAAAGGTCCCAAGTTCAATTCCCGGCATCTCCAGTCAAACAGACCAGATTCGGTAGAAGGCAGCTTTGTGTGTTCAGGTGCCTAAAAGCCCTTGGCTCTTAGCTGGTGGATCATATTGTGTGGCTTTGGCCAAATTGATTAGTAGATACCAACCCAGAACACCTTGCCTACATTTTATCTTTGTTAAACACTGTGTTTTATATAATTGTATTCAGAGGTATATTTTTGTAAGCTGCTTTAGATCCCCACTGGGCAGAAAAATGGGGGGAAACATGCTCAAAATCTTACATTCAAGCTACGTCTCTCACATCTGATGGCACACCAGTTTGGTGTGAGAGCCAGTTTGGTTGAGTGCGTGGACTCTAATCTATGAGAACCGGGTTTGACTCCCCACTCCTACACTTGCAGCTGCTGGATGACTTTGGGCAAGCCAAAGTTCTGTTCTTGAAAAAGGTCAGTTCTGGAAAGAGCTATCTCAGCCCCACTGACCTCACAGAGTGTCTGTTGTGGGGAGGGGAAGGGAAAGGAGTTTGTAAGCCGCTCTGAGACTCCGAGTGAAGGGCGGAGTATAAATCCAATATCTTCTTCTTTCCTGCCCTCCCTCTGAAAAGCTCAGAATGACATATGGTTGCCCCTTCCTCATTTTATCCTCACAACTGTTGGGATATATAAGGTCTATAGTGCACCTATATGAAGAGGATCAGAAGATCACCCCACAGGGGGACAGCTGAAGGACTGCTAGTTAGTGTAGCTAGATTAGGGACCTCCTACATTGAGAGCTAGTTTGGTGTCATGGTTAGAAGCGTGGACTCTAATCTGGGAGTACCAGGTTTGATTCCCCACTCCTCCACATGCAGCTGCTGGTTTGACCTTGGGTCAGTCACAAGTTCTTTCAGAACTGTTCTCTCGCCAGCAGTTCTCGAGAGAGCTCTCTCAGCCCCACCTACCTTACAGGGTGTCTGTTGTGGGGTAGGGAAGGGAAAGAAGATTGTAAGCCACTCTGAGACTCCTTTGGGTAGTGAAGGGTGGGATATAAATCCAATCTCCTCCTCCTCCTCCTCCTCCTCCTCATTATTATTATTATTTCCTTACTGTCTCCTGATTGACTCTTCTGGAGACTTCCTGCTCCTGCAGAACTTCTGTTTATGTTCTTCCTCCTTCAGCTGTTTGGGTAGACAGTTAAGGTTCTCTCTCTTCTATATTCTGTAACAATTTGTCCTTTTTTAACATACATAGGCCCCAGTCACACGGAGCATTAGGCATGCTAGAGAGATGGAAGATAGGCAGATTTTCCGGGCGAGATCTCACCATCACTTCTGGGAAGCGTAGAGCTCCCGTGGCTCACCTGAGGCTTCACTCCGAAGATGCGCTGTAAAAAACTAGTACCTCCGAGGTACTAGTTTCCAGAAACCGCGGGGCAAGGGCGGGCGTCAGATCACGTTTCCGGTGTTAGCTTGTGGCATGCGGTGCCCGCCCATGTCCCGTCGCAAAAAGGGGTTTTTTTGGTCAAGTCTCCACGGGTGCGCACAGGCACCCAACGGCGCATGCAAACACTTGGGTTAAAAAAACCAACACAACCCCCGCAGTGCCACTTCTTTGCCGCGCCGCAGGAGTGAGGTATGATCGGCACCTCCCCCCAACCACGGGACGTCGGGCGGGACGTTTGATCCGGCTGCCGCGCGGTAGTTCGCTCCGGGGCAAACAGCCACGCCTCCCCCCTCCCCGCGATATCCGGCCCGTATGACCGGGGCCATACTTATTTTTCTCGAAACAGTCAGTGCTCTGCTTCCTTTGCCTATTTAAACTCTGCCGACGACAACAACAACCCTGTGTGGTAGATGAGGCTGCCTAAGTGTGACTGGCCCAAGGTCACACAGTGAGCTTTATGGCAGTGCACAGATCGGAACTGTTAAGTCGCGAACTTAACAAGGAGTCGGAGAGTGATTCAGCAAGAATGCGGCTTTTATTCTTCAGCTTCGTTACAACTCCAACACGGTACAACGATCGCCAGCCAGAACCCATCAAAAATCATACACTGGCTGCTCTGTATTTAAACATTCCCGGCTAATATAGCCACACCCACTGTACAAATAACAACCTATCAGGTTGAATAGATAAAGGCCAATCACAAGCGATCCCGTTCTACAAAGTGATTGGATGACACATCCTGTGCTAGTGCTCCTATTGGTTACATTAGGATCCTAGCCCAGGCTGAAGCTTAACATGAGATGGCAATGGGATGGTTCACATACATATGCATTCAATGTCAGCTATTGAATACACTACAGGAACGCCCAAATCCTAGTCTGATGCTCTAACCAACAGCTAAACTACACCAGTTTCCAGTTTCCCTAATGAGTTAGGGGAGGAAATTAGGAATGCATCTTTGGAGCACGGGTGATGCTCCTGGGATCGCCCCATGCCTGTCCTTGTAGTGCATTGAGGAATCTAATGTGTACACCCCACATATTCCATCTTTCAGGATGATGTTGACCTTAAACCCTTAAAGAGCAGAGTATTAATGCTGTGTGGCCACCCTACTCTGATCACCAGATCATCCCGGATGCATCCTGGATACGTCCTGGCTGCATTCAACACAATGAATTAGTTTTTCAAGACACATCTGTGGCACATCCAGGTTAGGAACTCAGTGGTCTGTTCCTTTGCTTGGCTCACACATCTATGCACCGACACGGCTCCCCTTGTAATTGTGCCGGTTGTCTGTAGAACAGCCATTCATTACACTGTGTCGAGGGTCACCCGGTGTCAGGAATCGATTTCTCACGGACACATGAGGAGTACAGTGTTTTGGTGTATTAACCACATTAGGTTGCAATGTCTTATCGACTTTTCTGTAACAAATGTTTCAAATTAATCACCTGAAACATAAACCTTTCGAGGCAATTCAGGCTCATCCTCCACCTTGGAAGGATGTAATGATTTGGTTGGTTAAAGAAAAAATAAATCCGATGAGACCTGGCTCTCCGGCTGCCAGAGAAGCCTTGCCATTGGTCCCCCCTGGCTTCATTCCACCAAGGCTCTGCTGGAACGCAGGATTAGAAATCATTAGCGGCAATTCAATTTGCGTCAACACATTTGGAAATTGAACGCGGGCTGCTCACAGTGTTTGTGTTCCCTTAAATCGAGCACTCCATATTGGCGATGGGCTCGGTATTTTATGCGTCTTTGCATCTGCACTGTTAACAGTGTTCATTTTTAAAATATAAATATATATACATTTAACAGTGTTCAGGATGGTCACGGGCCAGGTAGCCACTGATCCATGCTCAGAATGTACTGGTCACTGGTAAAGTAGCCACTGGTACTTGCAGGGTTGTTAGATGAGGGATGGGGGGGTAGGGTTGCCAGATCCAGGTCAGGAAACTCCTGGAGATTTGGGGGTGGAGCCTGGAGAGGACAGGGTCCTAATTGGACTACAATGTCACAGAGTCCACCCTCCAAATCATCCATTTTATCCAGGGGAACTGATTCCTGTAGTCTGGAGATGAGCTGTAATTCCAGGGGATCCCCAGGTCCCACCTGGAGGCTGGCATCCCTGCCTGCTAAGAATTTACTCATCACTGGCCAGGCAGCCACTGATTCATGATCAGAATTTGTTGGTCACTGGCAAAGTAGCCACTGATCCATGATCAGAATTTACCTGGCTTGCCTGGATTATGTTTGTGCCTGGGAAATCATGTGAATGGGGCTACGGTGGCTCAGAGGTTAAGATGCTGAACTGCAGACCGGAAGGTCAGTAGTTCAGCAGTTCGAGACCCGAGTGTGCCGCAAGATGGAGTGAGCTCCCGTCTCTGGCCCCAGCTCCTGCCAACCTAGCAGTTCGAAAGCAAGAAATTGCAAGTAGATAAAAAGTACTGCTTTGGTGGGAAGGTAACAGCATTCTGTGTTTCCCGGCATCATGCCAGCCACATGACCACGGAAACGTCCTCGGACAGCGCTGGCTCTTTGGCTTGGAAACAGAGATGAGCACCGCATCCCTAGAGTCAGATTCGACTGGCTTTCGAGCAAGGGAAACCTTTACCTTTACCTAATCACGGGAAAAGTTGACTCAAGTTGCAGTTTGGGGGGGGGCGTACAGCGAGAACATCCAAATATGTGCTATGAAATTTAGACCACCCCATGGAGAAAACGCACACTCAGTGTTGGGAGGGAGTCAGGCAGGAAAAACAGACACCATTGGAGCTCTAGAGGCACAAGCCCTGCAGGATTGAGAGAACGACTGAAAGCACCTAATGTGTTAGTATTTTCTTTTCTAACAGGCGGGCTGGGCAAAGAGTAGACGGGGAACAGGGAGAGCTGCCAGACAGGAGTGTGAGAACAATTGCAATGCAAGGAGAATTTTGAGTGCTCAACAGAATGCAAACTTTTCTGAGTATTTCAGGGTTCTGCTTCCAACTGACATTCCAAGTGGAGGAGAGTTGCTAGAACACTAGAATGTGTGTGTGTGTGTGTGTGTGTGTGTGTGTGTGCGCACGCGCGTGCTCTGGGAAGCCACATCCATTTCCTTCATTGATACCCCATTCTCCCCAATGGGGACCCAAAGCAGCTTTTTGTCATCCATCCTCCTCTCATCTTCACAACAACCACCCTGTGAGGTAGGTTAGGCTGAGAGGGACTGGCCCGAGGTCACCCAGTGGTCTTCCATGGCAGAGAGGGGATTTAGACCTGGGTCTCCCTGATTCTGAAACGACTGAAGCCTCTGATTCTTTCCTATTTATTTTGCAGTCTTTACAGTTTTGTAAAATTTATTCGGGGTCTGGGTTTGCTAGCTGTGGGAGAGGCACAAAGACCTGGGATCTCCTACCCACACACCAGATGCGCTGCCTGCCACTCTGCCACAGCTCTATAACTGTGAGGCCCAGGGTTGCCACCCTCCAGGTGGCACCAGGAGATCTCCCTCTATTACAATTGATCTCCAGATGACCATGATCAATTCCCCTGGAGAAAATGGCTGCTTTGGAGGGTGGACTCTATGGCATTATACAGGGCTTTTTTTTTGTGTATAAAAAACCCAGCAGGAACTCATTAGCATAATAGGCCACACCCAGCAGCAGAAACCCATTAACATATTAGGCCCCACCCTGACACCATAGCTCATTAGTCTATTAGACTACCCTGCAGTCATGGGGTGCCCGAGCAAGCTCCCCCTTGAATGGAAGGGAAGACAGTTTAAACTGCCTTCCTCTGACTTGCCCGGGCGGCCAATGGCTGCGGGGAGCCCGGGCAAGCTGGCCCTCTGTAGCCATGCACGCAGAGGTTTTGGCTGTAGTGGGCGTGACCAGCTCTGAAGCCAGCCGGAACTCTGTTCCTGTGCGTTCCTGCCCAAAATTCCTGCCCAAAAATAGCCCCGTTATACCCTCTTGAGGCCTTTCCCTTCCCAAACCCCACCCTGCGCAGGCTCCATCCCCCAAATCTCCAGGTATTTCCCAGTTCAGAGCTGGCAACCCTGGTGGGGCCCCATGTATCTTGGAACGACTTATACATTTTTCCCCAAAAAAACAATTTATTAGGATATAATAAGAAACAAAAGATTCAAACATATATCAAACACAATTATATATCCTTCCCTCCTCCCTTTCTCCCCCCCCCCTTCTCGGCTTCCCACAGTGCTCCAACCTCCAGCCCAGTTCTTAAATTTTCTTTATAACTCGTCTTCTTTTTTCACTTCCACAGGTAACTTATCTTTCAACCTTTATTCTTATACATTTATTATTTTCCACTATCCTTTAACTTTCAGTAATTCTCAAAGCAAAGTAAATTGTCCTTTACATCCCAGTATTTCTCCAAATAGTCTTTAAAGTCTTTCCAGTCTGCAAAAAATTCTTCTGCTTCCAAATTATTAAGTTTCCTTGTCATTTTATCCATTTCAACCATAAAAAGTAATTTTTTTAATCCATTCCCCAATTTCCGGGATCTTATCTTGTTTCCAACATTGAGCATATGTCATTCTGGCAGTCGTGATCCTATACCACATCAATGTCCTTTTTGCCATATTGACTTCACGACTTATACCTTTTTTTATTTACAAATGTTCCTACTGAACTCTTGAAAATGGGCATTTGCAAGCGGTTGCTGAGATGCTCCCGAAATGCATGCGTACACAAATGCACAACACTCATTGCAGTCTACCCCTGTGTCCATACTCTGACGCTACCAGTCTTGTGTAAATACTACTCTTATGGTCAATAAGAGTTGGATCAAAGCAACAGGGGCACACCCCCCACACTTTTGCTGTGTGAGGCCGCCAACAACGGAAAGCCTTGGTATCAATAGCCAGGATCACCAAGAGAGAAGAAAGTGCTTTTCTCGTGCAGTTTAACCTGCAGTGACATGCTTTATAGATCTGCCCGGTTATCTGATAAAGGCTGCGCGATTGGAGTCCATCATCGGGAGAAGTGGGTTTGGGGAGAGGCTGTTCTCTTGATGGCCAGGCCTCCTGCTATTGTGCAAAGAAACTGGGGTTTGTTTGTTTGGAGTTCTGGATGCATCCCCCTTAGCTGATCAAGAGGAGCAGCTCTACAACAAGGGGAAAATGAGTCTATGGGGTAGGTAGCTCTTGTCATACCAGTTTGGTGTAGTGGTTAGGAGCACAGATCTGGGAGAACCAGGTTTGATTCCCCACTCCTCCACATGCAGCTGCTGGTGTGACCTTGGGTCAGTTACAAGTTGTTTCAAAAGCGCTTCTCTCAGAGCTCTCTCAGCTCCACCTACCTCCCAGGGTTTCTGTTGTGGGGAGGGGAAGGGGAAGGAGATTGTAAGCCGCTCTGAGACTCTGAGTGAAGGGCAGGGTATAAATCCAATCTCCTCCTCCTCCTTCTTCAGAGATGGGGTCAAACACTGCTGTCAGCGGGTGTAGTCCCCTGATTTGAGGGGTCCTCTATTGACTGAACTGTTTTGGTGTCACGGAATGTCCATGGGGGATCAAATTAGTGACAAGCAATCACCTGGTGCTCAACCTTCAACGACTCACAGTTTTGCAAGCAACCTTATTGGATGCCTGAAAATGCATGTGAGCCCTCCCTCCCATCAACGCCTGCCCCCCTCTTCAGTTGCTTCGCCTTGTCCAAGCAATAAACCTTACTTTTTCCAGAGGGAGACTTCTGTAGCTGATGGCACTTTAACCAGAGATTAAGCCTATCTCCCCCTTCTCCCAACCCATATTTTCTGTAAATCACTCATCCCAATCTCCCCTAGCATGACTTTTTGTTGAGGCTGATGAGAACTGTAGTTTTCCCAGTCTCTCAAACTGAGTCAGAAGCCGGAGAAATCATCAATTTCCATCAGCTTCAAGTGTGTTTGGAATATGCATCACCAGCAGCTACTGGCTGGCTGCCCAGCTGATGCCTGTATGGATTAGGGCCAACATATCTTCAGGACTGCCTTCTCCCATATGAACCTACCTATCTACTCTGGTCATCTTTGGAGGCTTCGCTTTGGGGGCCACCAACATCTGAAGCTTAGACGGGCGGCAACCCGAGAACGGGCCTTATCGGTTGTGGCTCCAGAACTGGAACTCCCTCCCCAGGACGATGAGCATTTTGGAAGCATCCTTACCTATAAAGAGCTCAGCTGAAGCAAAAAAAATGGGCTTTGTGTGCAAAATTCCAAGTTTGCCCACAGGTTCAACAAGATTTGGGACCTCCTTATCTAAAGAGCCAGTAGGGGGAGAGGTGAAGGGAGGGACTATTGAGCTATTTGGTCTATTAGCTTAAAGGCAAGAAGCAGCGTCTTGAATCACACCCCAAGATTCTTCTAACATGAGCGTAAGGCATTCCTGGAAGTTAGCCCTGGATACCAACTGGGTGTTGTGTTTGATGCCCAGCCTTGATATGAAGCAGAAGGCATGAACCTCATCTACTGACTCTTTTAAAAAATTCCATGGGGTAGGGGGGGCTCTGAATTTGTTTGGAGCTGCAGAAGGGCTAGGGGCAATGCTCCCTCTAAGCTGTGGAGTTTTGTGGGCAAAAATTCTGCTTTGTGAGCTCCTGGCATTCAAGTTGTGAGCGAGCGATTTGGCTACTGCATAAATCGGTTTGCTCTGGAGCCCTCCTTCCTGAGCTAAGACAAGAATGTGTGAGCCGGAGGCTAAAAAAACCCTGTGAGCTAGCTCACACTAACTCAGCTTAGAGGGAACACTGGCTAGGGGGGGTGAATCTTTGCCCCCAGCCCCCCCTGCCCAATTACCCCCACCCCCCACCGCTGCTGTTCTTTTTCTCTCATCTGCAGAAGAAGTTCATTGTATAGGTTGGTCAGCTCTTGCAAGGGACAAATCAGGGCCAGAGCTCCTATGCTCAGGGGCAGAGACGAAGGCTCAGAGGGTGGAGAGAAGAGAACAGAGGGGAGGAGCCAAGGGGTAGAAAATACCTACAGAAAATACTAACAGAAATACCAACAAAAAAGCACTGATGCATATGAAGAGCATCTCTCTCTTTCTCTCCCTGGGCCTAAAATAGAAGGTAAATTTGGCTGCAGCCCTTGTGCTGCAAAGGTCTTCAAGGCACAGCAGAGCAAATTCCTTTGACTAAAGGAGTCCCCAAATAACCATCCCTTCCTCCCATCCCTTCCATGATACGTAAACAACTTCATCTGGCTACCAGCCAAAATCAGTCCTGCCAGCTGGCATCCAATATGTATCAGGTGTCTTTTCCCTGAAAGCTGTTTTGTTTTCTTTGGAAGAATTGCTCACTGGGAAAAAGTTGACCACCGCCTCCTCCTGCCACTGATCAAATTCAGCTCCCGCCTCCCCCAGACTTCACTCCAGTCAACTTCCCAGCTAGTTTGGCTCCTGGACCCGCTGGATGGAATTCAAGGGCAGCCCTGCCTGAAAAACATTGTAGCAATCCAGCTGTGTGTTTAGGGAAGGGGCTCTTAAACAGGCATCAGGATTTGGGCCTGTTTGGG
>NW_015174303.1:536287-541810 GCF_001447785.1 Gekko japonicus | reverse complement strand
AGAGAGAGAGAGAGAGAGAGAGAGAGAGAGAGAGAGAGAGAGAGAGAGAGAGAGAGATATCTCCCAGGTTTTCTTCCCCCCCTTTTTTTACCATGAGTAAAGAGCAAGGAGAAATGCCCAGTCAGATGCCCGTCATCATTTCAAACCCTCCTTCAATCTGACATGTTGATGCGCGGATAGGCGTCCCGTGTTAAAATTAATTTCATAAAGAGAGAGAGAGAGAGAGAGAGGTTTTCTTCCCCCATTTTTTTTTACCATGAGCAAAGAGCAAGGAGAAATGCCCAGTCATATGCCCGTCATCATTTCAAACCTCCTTCAATCTGACATGTTGATGCACGGATAGGCGTCCCGTGTTAAAATTAATTTCATAAGAAATCGATGCCTTCATTCCAGCAGATGTCCCGAGAGGGGAAGAAACAATATCTAAAACAAACACATGCAATGCCTTTGGACAGGGCAGGAGAGGAAACAGGTATTTGCATTCAAAATAAAGACAGTCTGGATTCAGGGCTTTCCTTTCCTCTTTGCTTTTTTTGCTCACTTCCAGTGTGACTTGTGGACATTCATCCGCTTTTTAAACTGACCTGCAAAGGCCAAATGATATGTCATGATGGATACAGGTGGTTTACATATTTTTTAAAATTTATTTGATTTATACCTCGCCCTCCCTGCCGAAGCAGGCTCAGGGCGGCTTACGTAAAAAAGTATTAAACAGATTAAAAACAAATAAGTATAAATACGAATATAAAACACATCATAAAGTGCTACTGAACAGTTTGTGTAATGGTGGCGGGGAATTCCTGGATGAAATTTAGGCTTTCAGGCATGAATTATTTATGTATGTCTTTACATATTTTTTAAAACCACTGAACAGTTTGTGTAACGGTGGCGAGGCACTGGTAGCATCAAACATAATAAGGAGTACAGTCAGCAATTGGTTTTAGGATTGACATCTCAGTCCGGTTCATACCGACGATGCACAGGCAGTCGATGGTGGCATTGGGCATAGAAGTACAGTCAGCAATTGGTTTTAGGACTGACATACCGACTGACATACCGACGTAGCACAGGCTGTCGATGGTGGCACTGGCCACGGGGTCTCTGTTTGCTAGGTGCGGCTCTGTATTGAAGGCCTGGTGGAAGAGCTCCATCTCGCAGGCCCTGTAGAACTGTAAAAGGTCCCACAAGGCCCTAGTATCTTCCGGGAGCTCGTTCCACCAGCATGGAGCCACCACTGAGAAGTCCCTGGCCCTGGTCAAAGCCAGTCTGGCATATTTGGGCCCTAATTAAGATGGGGACTGCAGTGTGCAGGAAGAAGGGACTTTCTTACCCCCCCTCACCATTTCCCAACATGAAACAGCAGAATCCAGAGCTGCTATTGGCCACTGGGGCAGTTGTCATATACTGATGAGCTGTGTGTAAGTTTCCTGCAGTGGGGTAAAAGTCCCCCCCCCCCCGAGAACCCTTTTTTGGCTGTTGACAGGACTGAACCTATGCCTGGCTCTAACCTGTGAAACTTCTGGAGATTTGGGGGCAGTGCATGGGGGGGCAGTGCATGGGGAGAGCGGAGTCTGGGGAGCATGTGACATCACATCCGGTTGACGCTTTAGGAACTCCCCTAATCTCTGCGGTAGAGCTCAGGAAGCGATGCAGTTGAGACCGCCCTCTGCAGCTGCCCTTTCCTCCAGGAGAACTGACTGCTGTATTCTAGAGACCGGCTGCAATGCCAGGAGAGCTCCAGCCTCGACCTGGAGTCTGGCAACCCTAACTGGCCTGTATGCATACAAAGCACATAGTTTCCAACTAAGCTACCCTTCCCCCCACCATCTACGCAGAAGCGTTTGCTGCTTAACTGTTGGGATCTCTATATTTGGAGCCAACGATCTGGTACGGAAGGCAGTCTTGGTTTTCACAGGCCTTTTTTTTTAAAAAAAAGAAAATAATTGTCACGGGGAAGAAAGTGTGTGCGGAGTTCAATTACTTAGTCGGCGGTAATGCGGGAATATTCCATCCCGAGCAAATTGGAACGCCTGAATGGCAGAGTCCCCTTCTCTTCTCCGAGAGGCGAAATAAAGCAATGATTAGACCAGAACGCTTCATATTTGAGAGCGGAAGGTAATACATCTGCTGTGCGTTGATAAATAGTACCATCAAATAATAGGAGCCCCAGGCGCAGTTCTAGGGGGAGGGGGGGAGGAAACCAACTAAAAATGGCTCGCAGGAGAAGGAGGGGAGGCAGGGAATCTTTGGTCCTGCTTTTGCAAAATTGAACCGATGGGCCTCAAGACTCCTGTGTTCAGTGACTGGGGGGGGGGAGATAAAATAAAACACGCCCCAGAGGAGTCTCAATCTTCAGAAGTCCCTAGGAAGATGATACCTCCATGGGAAGTTAGACAGGACCTATCCCAGGGTCTTACCAGATGTGCATGGGGAGGGCTGTGCAGGGTCACCAGAGATTTTTGGATTTTGAGATGTGCGGTGTCTTTTATCACATGAGGACTGCAGGGTGGGGAGTGGGGGTTTCTCCACCAACAGGGCAAAAACAGTAGCTCGCCAAGGCCATATGAGGTCAGTGCATGGGCAGGACGGCTGAAAAGCCTTCCCTTCCATGCTACATTTCCAATCACCCCCCATTTTAAAAAAATCTCCGGGAGCCCCAAACTAGGGTTGCTGGATCCAATTTGGCTATCAGTAGGGGATGGGGAGTTGGGAAACTCCTGGAGATGTGGGGCTAGAGCCTGGGGAGGGCTGCGGGGGACCTCAGTGGGGCAAAGTGTCATAGGGTCCACCGCCCTCCAGAGCATCCATGTTAAGGGAAACTGACCTCTGTAGTCTGGAGATGAGCCTTAATTCCGGGGGATCCCTGGTTTAGGACTGCCAACCTCCACATTGTGGCTGAAGATCTCCTGGGATTACAACGGATCAGTTCACCTGGAGAAGGAGTCTCAGAGCATCTTACAATCTCCTTTCCCTTCTCCTTCGCACAACAGACACCCTGTGAGGTAGGTGGGGCTGAGAGAGCTCTGACAGAAACTGCTCTTGAGAGAATGGCTCTGAGAGAACTTGTGACTGACCCAAGGTCATGCCAGCAGCTGCATGTAGTGGAGTGAGGAATCAAACCCGGTTCTCCCAGATAAAGAGTCCACGCTCCTAACCACTACACCAAACTGGCTCAAGAGGGGTTGCACAATCAAACCTGAGACAGAGATGTGACACAATCACCTGCCTCAGTGAACTGGAGCAGGGAATCATGCAGAGATGCAGCAAGCAGTCTCTTCTCTTGTGTGCACTTGGAATCTCAAGTACTTTTGAATTCTCCATGCTGGCAGCCCTAGGAAACAGGCTGTTATGCAGGTGCAAAAGGTTATGCACATTTTTGGCTCAAGTGCAACCTCCCTGCCTGCAAGACCTGTGAAAATGTGGGTGCTCTGGCATGCAAAATAGGAGGGAAGCAGTGTTCCCTCTAAGCTGAGTTAGTGTAAGCTAACTCACTGTTTTTTTTACCTCCGTTTCACACATTTTTTGTCTTCGCTCAGGAAGGAGGGCTCCAGAGCAAACTAATGTATGCAGTAGCCAAGTCGCTCACTCATAACTTTAATGCCAGCAGCTCACAAAGTAGAATTTTTGCTCACAGGACCCCATAGTTTAGAGGGAGCATTGGAGGGAAGGGCTGAAAGAACCATCTATGAAAAATAAGTCTGCCAGCTCTGGGTTGGGAAATATCAAGAGATTTTTTGGGGGGGAGTGGAGCTTGGGGAGGGGAGGGGAGGGGAGGAGAGGGACCTCAGCAGGATATAATGCCAGACAGCCCACCCTCCAAAGTAGCCATCCCTAGCCCCCCCTCCAAAGAAGCCCCCCCCCCCCCCGGGAAACTGATCTTGGTTGTCCAGGGATTGGTTGTAACAGTGGGACATCTCCAGGTGCCACCTGGAGGTTGGCAACACTAATGGCAAAGAATGGGGAGGGCCACGCTTCAGTCTGATTCTCGGAACAGGCATGTGTCTCTTCTCAGCCAGCAGGCCAAACAACAAGCCGGCATTCAGATGCTGGGAACGCTGGCAATAAAAACTTCCTCCCACTAAGTGCGGGAGCGTTGGAGAACTAACCACGGGAGGCAGCCGGCTGATAGGGACATTCTGAAGATAATTCTCCTGGACTCTCTTTGCCCATGACCTTTGTAGGAACTAGGGTTGCCAACTTTGGGTCGGGAAATCCCTGGCGATTTGGGGGTGGACACTGAGGGTAGTAGGACTGGGGAAGGAAGGATCCTCAGCCAGGTAGAACCTCACAGAGCCCACCCACCAAAGCAGCCATTTCTTCCGAGGGAAGTGATCTCTGACAGGGCCGGCTCGCTCACTAGGTGAACTAGGCATTCGCCTAGAGCGCTCCGGCCTTTAGGGGTGCCAAACTGCACCCACCCCCTGCCAAAAGTGCCCCCCGCTGGCTCTGACCGGGGGTGCATGGGGGTGCCAGAAGGGATCCTCGCCTAGGGTGCAAAATATGGTGGGGCCGGCCCTGATCTCTGAAGCCTGCAGGAGATTACTGAGCCACGCTAGGAATGAAGAGTGACACTGTAGTTTAAAAAAACAAAACAAAAATGAAGGAACAATCGGATTACCGGAACTCAGGGTGACAGAAGCACCAAAGCAAGAGATCTCTCCTTTGGGTATGTCACGGCTTTCCTAATATAGGCCGAGTGGCGCTGTTGGCAGTCCGATTGCCGCGTTGAAGCCAGGCCACCCCTAATGAAGGCGGGCAGCCTGCTGGGCTTCCTCCCCTCTTCCCCGCCCGGGTCTGGGACAACCTTTCCATATGGCGACACTCCTCAGAAGGAGCGGGGCACGGGAGGCTCCTGGCATTTGCAGTCCTGTCTCATTCTTTCACTGTCCAGGCGTCAGCCAGGGCTGGGGTGCAGGAGGCACGTGGGATAGCCAGGCTGGAGTGATCAGCAAGACCTCGATCGGCATTTGGAAAGGTGACCCAGAAACAGGCCTCGGTTCCTGCCAGAGTGCACCGGAGCACCGCTACGCCAGTCAGGAGCCCAGGGGGCGGGCACATAAGCCCCACCCCCTGCTCCCACCATCCATCAGTTGGGACACGGTGGGGGTGGGGCGAAACGTTCTCCTGCTTCCCTGAGCCTGGGGGTGGTGGCCTTGGACTCGAAGGGGCAAATTCCACCTCTTGCGTGTGGCAACGCTGCTCGGACATCACACGCGAGAGGTCATTCTGGCTCCCCCAGCTCTCCTTCGGGGCTCTTTAAAAAGTTATGGCCCCTGGTGCTGTTCTCAGCGGCAGCTGCGAAGCCCGCGGGGGTGGGGTGGGGCAAAACGTTCTCCTGCCTCCCTGAGCCCCGGGGTGGTGGCCTTGGACTCCTAGGGGCAAATTCCACCTCTCGCGTATGATACACGAGAGGTCATTCTGGCTCCCCCAGGTCTGCTTAGGGGCTCATTAAAAAGTTATGGCCACCAGCGCTGCGCTGTTCTCGGCGGCAGCTGCGGCGCCCACGGGGTGGGGGGTGGGGGT
>NW_015174303.1:522351-536133 GCF_001447785.1 Gekko japonicus | reverse complement strand
TCCCCTCCCCTCCCTCCCTTCTTCCTTTTTCAGGCTCCGTGCTAGAACGCCGGGCCTGAAAAAGGGCAAGCCGAATGTCAATTTCGGCCCTATTATATCCTATGGGCCATTGAGGTCAATGGCGAAAACATAGGGTATATTCTGGGGGCTGGAGGGGAGAGAGTTTGAGGGAGAGGCTCCAAACTCACAGGGTAGATTTTGGAGCCTCTCCCCAAGATGCCAACCACATTTGAAGAACATTGGACCAGGGGGTCCAATTATACGGGCCCCCAAAGTGGTTGCCCCATCCCCTCCATTGTTCTCTATGGTGGGAAAAAAGTAACTGGTGCACTTAATCGGCAGTCACATCAGCAATGGAGAAATCAGCACGTGGAAGCCACCAATGTTTGAATGCAGCTCACGTGTTTCACTACTCAAGCTGGGTATGAATTTGATGGCCTCCCCATGTTCTTTGTCCCTGCAGCTGATGTTTAGGGGTACAGTGCTTCTCTACATGGAAGTTCCATTTAGCTGTCTTGGTTAATTGTCCTCAGTAGATGTGTCCTCCATGAATTTGTCCTCGACGAACCTTGCTAAGACATTTTGGCTCTCTTTTTTTGGAAAGGGCCACAATCCTTTGGGAACCTTGTGCCCGATGATGGTGAATTCCTCCCCAGGCAGAAAGGAAATGGTTAAACCTTGCCTCTTTCTATTGCCAAGATACTCCTTGGTAACGGTATCCAGGACAGCATCTTTCCTTCCGCCCACGGGCAAATTAGCAGATGCTTCCGTCAAGGGCATGATCTAGGGATTGTAATGCATGGCTGGCAACTTTGCTGAGCACCCACATTCAACAAAAAGGTTATAGAGGGGGAGTGACATGGTGGTACACATTACAGTACTGGTTATTCATGGCCAAAAGATAAATCCAACCAAAGGGGGAGGGGGATGCAGTTCACTTGAGGGGGGACGTTTCCTGAGTCCCTAGTATCAGGTCAGATTAAAATCACTTTCTCTTTAAGAATCTGCTAGTCGGGAAAGGGACAAGCACAGCACCAAGAACAAGTTCATGGGGGATTCCGGCGGTTAACATGCCAGATGCCTATGGTTATAAAAAGGGAGAGGCACTCTGTGCATGCTCAGAAGCACCCTCTGCTCCAGCCAGAGAAGTAGTTCTTGTGCTAACTGTAAATGGTGTGGAGTTGGAGAGATTCGTTTCTATATTCTGATATCATCAGGTAAGAGGTGAAAGGACTGTGGTCTGTGACTGCAGCCCAAAAGCCAAGAATTTATAAAATCCAGCACCCCGAGAACATTATTTACATGCAGCATTCCGTGCGCCTTGGTGTTTAGTCATGCCGGCCACATGACCACGGAAACGTCTTCGGACAGCGCTGGCTCTTCGGCTTTGAAACGGAGATGAGCACCGCAACCCTAGAGTCGGATTTGACTGGCTTTCGAGCAAGGGAACCTTTACCTTACTTTATCTATACCCCACCTTTCTCCCCTAGGGGGACCCAAGGGGGCTTACATTATTCTCCTCTCTTCCGTTATATCCTCACAACAGCCCTGTGAGGTAGGTTAGGTTGAGAGTGTGTGTTCACCCAGCAAGCCTCCATAGCAGAGTGGGGATTCGAAACTAGGTTTCCCAGATCCCAGTCGGATGCTTTAGCCACGACACCAGGCTGTCTCATTGTGCGAATATCGGCTTCATTTCTGTTTTCTTTGTTTAAAGTCTCCAGTCTGCAAAAGGTTTGAAAGGGTTTCTTTTCAATTCATTAATGGAGAGGATTATATTTCAAAGAAGGGAAAACTCAGTCTCCTATGAGCCTCTGGCTTCATTTTTAAAGAAAATAACGTTAAAGCTGTGTGGGCAGCAGTGCTTGGAGAAATGTCGCCTGCTGAATTGCATACATTTCCCCACAGCATGGATTGTTAATCCTGTTTTCAAGAGGATAGAGGGGTCAGATTCCAGCTCACTTCGAGGCTCGGTGAGGGCAGCACGCCTGGCGCAGTGGCTGATTCGGCTTCTCATTGGCTCTCTCCTGTTCCTACAATTTGACACAGCAAAATGTGGTCAGCCATTGACTAGTGCTGGTGGCGTGTGTGTGTCTGTGAGAGAAGCCATCCCCGGTGGAGGTTGCCCTTTGCATCTCTGCATGATTTGCCAGGCCTTCCTCAGGTCTAATGCTGCCAAGCGGGTAGCTGCATCGGAGGTGGCAGAGCAACCTGACCCACAGGAAACTTGCCTGTATCTCTCTGCATGAGTCACCGTTCTGGGGTCACCTCCTTCCAATCATGAGGCACGCAGGGATTCAGGCAGAAAGACGGAGGCTGCGTAATTATTTCGTACACATTGCAAAAGGCAGCGTTTCAGAGAGCAAGAGTACAGCCTGCCTCAAATGATTGGGGGCGGGGGGGGAATACGCTTTTGCTTAACCATGGGAGAAATCCAGAGAGACCCACTGGAGGGCTGGGCTGCTGGCTTTGGTCACAGGGGTGTCCAGATGGGACACAGCACCCCCTGGCATTCCAAGCTTTGATCAGGAGTTTGGGACGGTGGCTTCTTGTACCAGATTTTTTTGTAAATGGATGTTGTTTCGGAACTTGCAGCTCAACAAGAGCCAGTGAGGGGCAGAGACAACTCTGGGGCTGGGTGGGGTGGGTGGGAACGAGGCAGGGGGCGCCAAGAAAGAGAGGCTCAGCAGTTCCATTTGGAAGCCCCCGCAAGCCCTGATGCGCCCCCCCAACCCCACGCAGGAACCGAGGGGAAGCGCCTTAGGCGAGGCAAGGAAACAGCTGGGCCTAATGAACGGCGCGCAAGCTGGAGCGCGAAGAGGCGCGGCCCCGTGCCAGGAGCTCCGGCAGAAGGAAGGCTGGCAGACTTGGCGAGAGGAGGCGAGCCGCGAGGTGCTGACAGGCAGGCAGGCAGAGATCCCGCGGAGGGAGCGGGCGGACAGCAAATCCGGCTTGAGATCGGCTCCGGAGCTCCGAGAGGGATGGCTGCTCCCACTTCCCCAGAGGGAATCGGCTGGGAACCGGGCGCACGAGCGCGTTTTGTAAAAAAATCCCACCCCTACGGAGTTCAGGACAGCGCGCATGGGACAGGGCGGAGTATAAATTTAGTAAGAACAACAACAACAGCTGTATTTCACGGCTAGAGCCTCAGAATGATTCTAGGAGGTAAATTAGGCAGAGAAAGTGAGCGGACCGAGGCCACCCAGCGAGTAGGTTGTCAACCTCCGGGTGGGGTCTGGAGATCTCCCGGAATTACAACTGACTTCCAGACCACGCAGATCACTTCCCCTGGAGAAAACGCCTGGTTTGGAGGGTGGACTCTATGGCATTATCCCCCGCTGAGGTTCCTCCCCTCCCCAAACCCTGCCCTCCCCAGGTTCCTGCCTCAAATCTCCATAAGAACATAAGAATGTAAGGGAAGCCAACGTTGGACCAGGCCGATGGCCCATCCAGTCCAACGCTCCCTCACACAGTGGCCAAAAATATCAGGTGCCATCAAGAGGTCCATCAATGGGGCCAGGACACTAGAAGCCCCCCCACCCCAAGCACCAAGAACACAGAGCATCCCTTGCCCCAGACTGAGAGTTCCTGTCTATACCTTGTGGCTAATAGCCACGGATGGAGCCTCTGCTCCATGTGTTTATCCAATTCCCTCTTGAAGTCATCCAAGCTTGTAGCCACAGCCACCTCCTGTGGCAGTGAACTCCAGGAACTTTTCGACCCAGAGTTGGCAACCCTGATTCGTGGCAGGCTGGAGCTTTGAACCCACCCCAAAAGAGGACCAAATCCTCAATACTGAAGTACAAAAATGGGGGGGGGACTAAATATAAACATGTGCCCCTTTCCTTTTGGGTTGTCTCAGGGGTGTTCAAATCTGTGGGTTCTAGATCAAATCAAGCCTGAGCTCTCTCTAGAGCCTGAAATGGCTAAACTGAGGCTATTGTGCTTTGGTCACATCATGAGAAGATAAGAATCACTGAAAAGACCATGATGCCAGGAAGAAGAAGAAGAAGAAGAGATTGGATTTATACCCCGCCCTTCACTTGGAGTCTCAGAGTGGCTTACAAACTCCTTTCCTTTCCCTTCCCCTCCCCACAACAGACACCCTGTGAGGTGGGTGGGACTGAGAGAACTCTGACACAAACTGCTCTTTTTCAAGGACAGCTGTGCCAGAGCTTGTGACTGACCCAAGGTCACATCAGCAGGTGCAAGTGGAGGAGTGGGGAATCAAACCCGGTTCTCCCAGATTAGAGTCCGCGCACTTAACCACTACACCAAACTGGAACAGAGGAAAGCAGCAGGAGCAGAGGAAGACCTACCAGGAGATGGATGGACTCAATCGAAAAAGCCAGGGCCCTCAGTTTGCAGGACCTGAGCAAGGCTCTTAACGCCAAGACTCATTGGAGGTCGTTCATTCATGGGCTCACCATAAATCAGAAGTGAGTTGATGGCACCTGACGCATGCATAAACATGTGCTACGGGTAATTAATAGAGAGATGCACTCTGGTGAATAGAGCATGCAGAAAAGTATTAAAACATATTGAGAATCCAGATTGCCTAGTCATCACAGAGACCTTTCTCAGATCTGGGCAAAAAACTCCATCCCAGCATGGTAACACTCCACAGCAGAACTTGAATAGCTACGGGAGGCATCTGAATCCCAGGCCAGGTTCAAAATCCAGACTGGGCGTATAGCAGCGGGGAAAACGTGTCTCAATAAGAACACTGCCAAAGGTGGATTCACTCTGCAGAGATGTATGTTTCGTATCTGCTGCTGTATCAAACACTGTTGCTGCAGGTCAGAATGTGAAGGGCATCTCCCCAGGGGATTTGAACTCGCATCTCCCAGATTCCCCTACAGTCTAGTGTTTTGAGGGGATGTAGATGCCTAGCAGGGGCTGTGGTGGCTCAGAGGTTAAGATGCTGAACTGCAGACTGGAAGGTCTGTAGTTTGGAAGTTCAAGACCTGAGTGCTGCATGACGGAGTGAGCTCCCATCTCTGGCCCCAGCTCCTGCCAACCTAGCAGTTTGAAAGCAAGAAATTGCAAGTGGATAAATAGGTACCGCTTTGGTGGGAAGCTAACAGCGTTCCGTGCACCTCGGTGTCTAGTCATGCCGGCCACATGACCACGGAGACGTCTTCGGACAGCGCTGGCTCTTCGGCTTGGAAACGGAGATGAGCACCGGCCTCTAGAGTCGGATTCGACTGGCTTTCGAGCAAGGGAAACCTTTACCTTTTACCAGATGCCTAGCAGTGCTCTCCTAAATAAAGTTACCCCCCCTTCTATTGAAATCAATGAGTTTCACTCTTCTGAGCCCATTGACTTTGATGGCCTTAACTAGGTTGTCATTACACACCTTCCCTCTCGTTCTCTGTTGAAATCTAGATTGCATATTCCTCAGTGGCAGATATTTCCCTTGTATTCCTCTGGAAAGTGTCACATACCTCAGTGGAACCAATTATGTAAATACAAATGCAATGATTTATCCAGGCATAAGGATCCTCGACTTAGAAACTCCCTTTAGTTTCGCCTTGGTTAATACACACATGTTGAAACATCGCTTGATTTCTTTATATTAGGTTCAAGGGTGCAGTGACTCCACTGAAGAGCCCTGGCTGTGATCCCACCTAGGTTTCTGTGGGCATACGGAGGGGTATGGTTTTCACTGTTCTCCACTTCCACAGGAGACCTCTGATTCCCCTCTTTAAGATATTTCTGGGGCTCCCCCATTCCTAGGGTTGCCAGCTCTGGGTTGGGAAATACCTGGAAATTTTTTTTGGGGGGGTGGAACCTGGGGAGGGTGGGGTTTGGAAAGGGGTGGGACTCTTCCAAGTAGCCATTTTATTCAGGGTAGCTGATTTTGGTCATCTGGAGACCAACTGGAATAGTGGAAGCTCTCCAGGTGCCACCTGGATGTTGGTATCCCTACTCATTCCCCAGAAGCAGCATTTGGGGGTGGTGTGGCTGGAGTAGGGAAGAATCCGCCCAAGTGCCCCCTCAGGTCCCATGGAAATCTAAGCAGGATCCCAACCATTAAATGGAAGGGGTCTGAAAGTTTGGTCTAGAGGAGCGCATTCACCAAAACAAAAAGGGGTCCCAGTCAATGCTCCCTCTAAGCTGTGGAGTCTTGTGAGTGAAAATGCTACTTTGTGAGTTACTGGCATTAAAGTTGTGAGCGAGCTGTTTGGCTGCTGCATAAATTAGCTTGCTCTGGAGTAGAGATGTAAAATTTCCGGAAATTTTGAAGCTCGGGAAAAAAACCCATTTCCCCCCCAGTTTTTTTCAGGGGGAAACGGAAATTTTCGGAAAAATTGAAAAAAAATGCTACATCAGCATTTCTTTTGTCTTTTCTAGATTGAAAGTCATTCTGTTACTCTAGGAACATAAAATAGGACTATGGACATTTTTACTTGGCATGAAATTATCACAACTAGCATATTAAAAATATAGTGTATCCAAACAATTATTACAAACAGAATACCCACCCACATGCAAAAACAAAACTGAAACCTTTTTATTTTCTTCTGACAATACTACCTCCTAAAGGAAGAAATGCATCTTGTTCTTGCATTGGAGAGTTCAGTTTGTAACCTAGGATTTGCTTGTCCTCAGTGCACAGAAATTAGATCAATCTGATACCATATATATATATTTTAGAAATGATTTGGAAAGTATTTGAACACCTTGTCTTAAAATATTTTATTCACCATGTTAAAATAAAACGTTCCATAATCAATTTCTTTTCTTTTCTTTTTGCATGCAGAAGGTCCCAAGTTCAGGCTCTGGCATACCCACTTCCAAGATTTCATGGGAAGGACTTCATTGCTAGAAATGGGAAAGATGCTGCCCATCAGAGTAGATGATACAGTCAGCTATGTTCAAATCACCACTTGAGGTTGCCGTTATCGGCAAGCAACCGGGGACTTATCCATCTGCTCACAGTGCTCTGCATGGATGTTCTGAGGAAAGAGAGCCATGCAAACAGAACCGTCCCAACTAGCAAAGTCCAGGGAAACCCTGCAGGAGTACAGAAACACCAGGATACTGTGGGGAAGCAGGAAATCACCCGTGTCCCTCTAGTAGCTGAGCCAAAACAAACAATCCCATGTGGAAGACACCAAAGTTTGGGTTTTATAGACGATAACTACGAGCTGAGTCACCGAAATCAGGTCTGGAAGGGAACTGGAATGAACGGATCCATGTGTGGAATTTCTGCACAGTAATCCACAGTCCCTAATCTGGTGATAGTTTCTTAGCAGGGTTGCCAGCTCTGGGCTGTGAAATACCTGGAGATTTGGAGGGGGGTGGAGCTTGGGGAGGGTGGGGTTGGGGGAGGGGATATCATGCCAGAGAGCCCGCCCTCCAAAGCAGCCATTTTATCCAGAGGGATGGATCTTTATTGTCTGGAGTTCAGTAGTAATAATGGGAGATCTCCAGGCCCCAACTGGAGGCTGGCAACCCTATTGATTAGGCCCTTCCTGGGAGGAAGGAGGCACCTCCTGGCCAATGTTGTGGCACTGAGAAGACCCATATTTGATCCAGGGCTGGCCTCTGGAGGGTCAGGAGTCCATTCCACAATGGGAGCAGTTTCCGGAACTGGTCCCGGACCTCCCGTCCTCTGGAACGGCGTCTTCCCTACAAGACGAAGCTCTCTGTGCAAAAAGCGGGTTGTGTCACTTTCTCCGACAGACCAAAGAAGCTGTCAAGCAGCTAGAACCTTGAGCTGTCATTTCTCTGACATCTCTGATGAGTAATAAAGCCAGTGAGTTAAGGGAGAGGCGCCGCCCCCGGGGTTCATGTTCGCCACAAATGCATGCTTGCTTGCACGCTGCACTGGTGTAAGGTAAAGGTAAAGGTTTCCCTTGCTCGAAAGCCAGTCGAATCCAACTCTAGGGATGCGGTGCTCATCTCCGTTTCAAAGCCAGAGAGCCAGCGCTGTCTGAAGACATTTCCACGGTCATGTGGCCGGCATGACTAGACACCGAGGCGCACAGAACGCTGTTACCTTCCCATCGAAGCGGTACCTGTTTATCTACTTGCAGTTTCTTGTTTTCAAACTGCTAGGTTGGCAGGAGCTGGAGCCAGAGACGGGAGCTCACTCTGTCATGCGGCACACTCGGGTCTCGAACTGCTGAACTACCGACCTTCCGGTCTGCAGTTCGGGATCTTAACCACTTGAGCCACTGCAGTCCAGTAGTGTAAACCAGTGGCATATTCCCCCCGGTATTTGTATTCACGGGCAGCACTGGGTCGTGAACTGCTGGCCGGCTGCTCTCCCTTCGCCCGCCTGTGCTTCCACAGTATCGAATTAAATGATAAGGAGCGGTACGCCCGGCTGTCAACATGCCGGCAAAGCAAGCTGTCTTCCCAAGTCTTGTCTTCCACGAGAGCCAATAACAGCCTCCCTAAAAAGATATCCACTTGCCAAAGCTTGCCGTCTCTTGAATACGCCACATCCCCTCCTCCTTCCGCCTGGGGAAATAAACAACCCTCTCCGTTGGACTTCACATTTGAACAGATGCAGCAGACACAGTTTCAGATACGGACAGCAGGAGACCGGGATGTGATTCCTGGCTCAGCCACGAGGCTTGCGTGGCCGTCTGCACCACAGCCCCACCGAGAGAGTGAGACACAGCTGTAGAGGCCTGGGGGAAAGATGGCCACCCAGGGATCACGGATGCTGCCCTGATCTCCTCGTGAAGAACAGGCCCAAATTCACACATGTTGGCTGGAGACCTCCTCAGAAGCTCTTTTGTGTATTGAATCATAGAGTTGGAGGGGAACCTCATGGGTCATCTAGTCCAACCCCCTGCACAATGCAGGAAATTCACAAATACTCCCCCCCACACACACAGGGACCCCTGCTCCATGCCCAAGAAGATGGCCAGGATCCCTGGCCAAACTGGCCTGGAGAAAAATTGCTGCCTGTCACCAAAGCAGCGATCAGCATTTCCCTGGGCGTGTAAGAAAGGGCCATGAGAACTAAGCACTGAGGCAACCCTTCCTGCCCTCCCTTCTCATGATCTGCCTAAGTTCACAGAATCAGCATTGCTGTCCGATGGCCATCTAGCCTCTGCTTGAAAACCTCCAAAGAAGGAGAGCCCACCACCTCCCCGCTCTACCTGTCACGAAGTTCTTCCTAATGTTTAGCTGAAAACAATTTTGATTTAATTTCAACTTGTTGGTTCTGGTCCTACCTTCTAGGGCAACAGAAAACAGCTCCTGAGTTTGCTTTTCAAATTTACATTACATATAGTCCACCTTTCTCAGTGAGACACAAGGCGGATCATGCAGGGTCACTCGGTGAGACAAACGGGATGGGAGGTACAATAAACGACGGAATACATAGGTAAGTACAGTCAAGTTGCAAGTGACTTATAGTAAACCCAGGAAGGGGCTTTCAAGGCAAGTGAGAAACGGGCAGTCCGCCCTGGCCTTCCTCTGCAGACTCTTCCTTAGTGGCCTCCCATCCAAGTCCTCACTCTGGTTCGCTCCCAAGATCTGGAAAGACTGGGCTATCCCATACCATTCCTCATCCCAAGCAATGTAGTAGTAGTAGTCAAGGGTCATTTCCTGCAGGAGCGCACAGGAGCGGAGCTCCGGCAGTAAAGAGCCCAGGGGGCGGGCACATGCAACAAGCCCCACCCCCTGCTCCCAGCAGCCCTCAGTCAGAGCAAGAAGCAGCCAGGTACCATAAGTTGCAGAGCCCTCCCCCCCAAAACAGTCCAGTGGCACCCTTAAGACCAAGTTTTATTCAGGTACAAGCTCTCCCTCCTCTATGAGGACAGATCTGCACGTTCCCCCCCCCCAATAGCTAGCAATCCAAAACAGTCCATTGGAGCCTGAGCGGTGGGTGTTGCCTTCTGACATACTTCCGGTGATGTCAGGGGGTGTGGCACATGCAAATAAGTTATGCTAATAAGTTATGCTAATGAGCGCCTGCACCTCGTTTTCTATGAAATGACCCCTGGTGGTGGTAGTAGTAGTAGTAACAGTAGTAGAAGTAGGAGGAGGAGGAGGAGGAGAGGAGGAGGAGATTGGATTTATACCCCGCCCTTCACTACCCAAAGGAGTCTCAGAGCAGTTTACAAACTCCTTTCCCTTCCCCTCCCCACAACAGACACCCTGTGAGGTAGGTGGGGCTGAGAGAACTCTGACAGAAACTGCTCTTTTTCAAGAACACCTCTGACAGAACCATGGTTTGCCCAGGGTCATCCAGCAGCTGCAAGTGGAGGAGTGGGGAATCATACCTGGTTCTCCCAGATTAGAGTCCATGCTGCTAACCACTACACTAAATTGCAGAGATCTGAAATGAAGCAGAAGTCTGAAACAAAGAGTTGTTGTTAACATGACATGTTAAACAATGCAGAAATTCCATAGCAGGATAATAAAGACAGCAAGAGAAAGTACATAGTATACAGATCAAGTTTGTTCGCCCTGTTAGTCTGTCCGTTGCAGGAGAAAAGGGCAAGAGTCCAGTAGCACTTTATAAAGACAAACAAAATTTGTGGCAGGGTAGGAGCTTTCATTCAACAGTTCCTGACTGTTCCCTGGAAGGCCAGATAATGAAACTGAAGCTCAAATATTTTGGCCACCAAATGAGAAGGGAGCACTCACTGGAGAAGACCCTGATGCTGGGAAAGATTGAAGGTCAAAGAAGACGGGGACGGCAAAGGATGAGATGGTTAGACAGTCTCATAGATGCAATGAACATGAAGTTGAACAACCTTCAGAGGACTGCGGAAGACCGGAAGGCCTGGCGTGATCTGGTCCATGGGGTCGCAAAGAGTCGGACTCGACTGGGCGACTGAACAACAACAACAAAAAGGAGCTTTCGTGAGTCATTGGTCTGAAGAAGTGAGCAGTGACTCACAAAAGCTCATCCCCTGCCACAAATTTTGTTAGCCGTTAAGGTGCTCCTGGACTCTTGCTACTATGGAGTGTGTACGCGGTACAGTCCAAAGTCCCTTTCCCTTTATCTAAGCACCTTCCTGAACCATGCTGTTATAATATAGACCTATTGTGTGTAAAACGCCATGAAGTTGCAGCTGACTTCCAGTGACCCCATACATTTTCAGGGCAAGTGGTTAAACAGAGGTGGTTGGCCGTCGCCTTCTTCTACCAACCACCTCCTTGGTGGAGAGACGTGTTACCTGGGTCAAAATGCCCTCCTGAATAATTCAGTTTTGCACAGTTTGTGGAAGGCCCAGAGAGTGGGAGCCTTCCTGACCTCCTCAGCCAGGCCATTCCACAAGGCAGGGGCTACCCCTGAGAAGGCCCCTTTGCGGGCAGTTGTTGATCTTGCCAGGGCTCTTTTTGTAGAAAAAGCCCAGCAGGAACTCATTAGCATAATATGCCACACCCAATAGCAGGAACTTATTAGCATATTAGGCCACACCCCTGACATCACCGCTCATTAGCATATTAGGCTGCATCCACATGTTAGCAGAAGTGTGGTCATCCAGCCACACCCACCTTCTGCTTCTTATTCTGTTCACCTTGTTTGTTGTCAAAACCCAGAGCTTTTTTTGTAGCAGGGACTCCTTTGCATGTTAGGCCACACCCGTAATGTAGCCAATCCTAATGAGTTTCTGCTGTTGGGTGTGGCCTATTATGCTAATGTGTTCCTGCTGGGCGTGGCCAACTCAGGAGCCACCCGGAACTCCGTTCCTGTGCGTTCCTGCCCAAAAATAGCCCTGATCTTGCCAATCTCCAAGGGTGGCCACTTGCAAGAAGCGGTCAGCCGATGGTTCATGGATGCTGCCCTGAATCGCTCCCATGCTACCTGGAGCCCCATTCAGAGGCTCTTTTGAATAACGGATAGCTGGCTTCACATAAGGAAGGCATCAGCAGCCCTCCCTGGAAGATGCATTGGACAGCAGTGTGCCACACCAGGTCTGGATCTGTGCCCAAAGGAGTGAAATGAGCCCTTGAGATGCAAGCAGGGACGTGAGAGGAGGCAATAAGCACAGCTTGTGCTAGCATTGCTAGTTCCAGGTCAGGACATTCATGGATGTTTGGGGGGGCGGAGCCTAAGGAGGGCGGGGTTTGGAGAGGAGCTGGGCGTAATGCTATGGACTCCAACTTTCAAAGCAGTTGCTTTCTCCAGGGTAAGTGTTCTCTGTTCTCTGGAGATCAGTTGTATTTCCAGGAGATCTCCAGATCCCACCTGTAGGCTGGTATCCCCAAGCTTGTGCCTGTCTTTGCCTCCTGGATCTGAGGCCAGCCCCTGAGATACTGGCAGTGCATCTGGGGGCTGACTCGGCCCCAGCATGTCTGGCCATGTACTCCTCCCCTCTTTCTTTTTCCCGGCCAGCACGCCGACATCTTTCCAGGTCAACGTCTCTTTTCTTTTGGCACTTGAGCCAAAAAGGTGGCCTGCCCACAGTTACCAACCCGCAAGAGTCCTGCAGCCAATCCCGGTGTTTCTAGGGGGCATTGGAAGCCATGCTCCCTCTAAGCTGTGGCATCTTGCGAACAAAAATGCTACTTTGTGAGTGGCTGGCTTTAAAGTTGTGAGCGAGCGATGTTGGCTACGGCATCCTTCCTGAGCTAAGACAACAATGGGTGAGCTGGAGGCTAAAAAAACTGCGAGCTAGCTCACACTAACTCATCTTAGAGGGAACACTGATTTGAAGATCCTCCCCTTCTTCCCCCCCACCCCACCCCAGCAGAGCTCTGTGCCTCTTGCAGCCACGTGATAGGCAGGGATTCTTCAAGAGGAGCTTCTCCCAGCATGCATTGCTTTGTGCTGTCTGCGTTATTTTTAAACCGAATGCTTGTTCGTATGTTGCTCTCCCTGGCATGCCACTTTGAGTGTCTCAATGAATAGAAAAGATTCTCCCACGTCTTATCAATAAAAATAAGCTTATGCTTGACCAGCTGAATCACTACATCCCAAGCATCTAAAAAAAGCCCCCAGGGAAGGCGTCGTGGCTGAACAGAGCATCTGCTTCGCATGTAGAAGGTCCTCGATTCAATCCCCAATGTCTTGGATTAGCTAGTGATGTGAAAGACCTCTGCCTAAGAACCTTGGGTTGCCAAGTCCCTCTGGCCACCTGCAAGGGATGGGGAGGTGGGGTTGCCAGATCCAGGTTGGGAAACTCCTGGAGATCTGATGATGGACCCTGGGGAGGACAAGGCGCTCAGTGGGGTACAATGCCATGGAGTCCACCCTCCAAAGCATCTCTTTTCTCCAGGGGAAGTGAACTCTGTAGTCTGGAGTTGAGCTGTAATCCCAGGGGATCCCCAGGTCCCACCTGGAGGCTGACATCCTTATGACCAATGTTCCCTCTAAGCTGTGGAGTCTTGTGAGCAAAAATTCTACTCTGTGAGCTATTGGCATTAAAGTTGTGAGCAAACGATTTGGCTACTGCATAAATTAGTTTGCTCTGGAGCCATCCTTCCTGAGCTAAGACAAAATTTGTGAGCTGGAGGCTAAAAACCCATGAGCTAGCTCACACTAACTCAGCTTAGAGGGAACACTGCTTATGACCCATCACTGTCAACCATGAAAGAATGACATTCCGACTCAGTAGAAGGCAGCTTCACACGCAGGCAGCTCGCTACTAACCAAGTGCAAAACTTCGCTGCCTAGTCTCCTGTAAATGTTCTTTGCTCACCCCAGGTGACCAAGTGGCGGCTGTGGGTGAGGCCGGTTAGCACCACGACAGTCCAACCTTTAAGAAAACGATGCCGTTTGACAGGGTAGATGCCACTGAGATTCAATGGCTGGGTGACCGGCTTCTTCAGTCGCGTACCCCCAAGAGTTCCTGCCACTCT
>NW_015174303.1:516046-522337 GCF_001447785.1 Gekko japonicus | reverse complement strand
GAGTTTTCAACACCCTTCCCAAACAGGCTGGTGGTATGGCTATTTAAACTCCCTCCCCAAAGACCTGTGACAACACTTCTAAATGTGACTCAAGTGCCAAAATGGCTTCACTTTCTGGGCTTTGCAAAAGAGACCATGGCCAGGCGTCCACTGCTCCTAAACGTGGCCCACCCTGCCAGCTCCCACCAGCTCTGGTGCCCCACACCCTGGCTGCCTCCTCATCTCTGGGGACCTGGTTGAGAACATTCCTCCCAGTTGCCATGGAAACCCCATCACTCAACCCAATCCCAATCTCTCTCTCTCTCTCTCTCTCCCACCCCTGCTTTATCAGAGGATAATTCTAAAGAGGCAACAGAATGTCAGCACTGAACAGGTGAATTTCTTTTCCAAATCTTCTCCCCCTCCTGTCTTTAATTTTCTGCTGTATTTTGTCATTAGCCTGGAAATTTTTTCTCCTCTTCCCTATAATCTCTCTCCTGCACATATACTTTATCTAACTGTGACCAGTGTTCCCTCTAAGATGAGTTAGTGTGAGCTAGCTCACAGTTTTTTAGCCTCCGGCTCACACATTTTTGTCCTAGCTCAGGAAGGAGGGCTCCAGAGCAAACTAATGTATACAGCAGCCAAATCACTCGCTCACAACTTTAGCGCCAGTAGCTCACAAAGTAGAATTTTTGCTCACACAGCTCCACAGACATTGAGTCTGTGACATATCACATGAATCTGCCTTACGCTGAATCAGAGCCTTGGTCCTTCAAGTTCAGTACTGTCTACTCAGACTATCAGTGGCTCTCCAGGGTCTCAGGTTGGGCTCCTTCGCATCGCCTGCCGAAGAGATTGGATTTATACCCCACTCTTCACTCGGAGTCTCAGAGCGGTTTACAAAGTCCCCTCCCTTCCCCTCCCCACAACAGACAACCTGTGAGGTAGGTGGGGCTGAGAGAGCTCTGAGAGAACTGTCCTTGAGAGAACAGCTCTGACAGAACTATGGCTTGCCCAAGGTCATCCAGCAGCTGCAAGTGGAGGCGTGGGGAAATCAAACCTGGCTCTCCCAGATTAGAGTCCGCACACTTAACCACTACACCAAACTGGCTCTCTCCTACCACAGAAGTACGGCCCTTCCCTTTTCCAACTGGATCCAGGTTGCATATCTATGTTTTTGAAAAACTTTCTGGGTGGCATATCTAGATGCTCTTTAGCCCTCAAAGCAGCCCTGTGAAATGGGTTGGCAAGGAGACAGTGACTGGCCCAGGGACACAGTTCATGGCTGCGTGAGGATTTGAACTCGGCTCTCCCGAATCTAAGATGAATCCTAATTAGCATACCCCCATTTGGGCTTCTTTCCCTTTCATTTACAGGGAAAGCCAGAGTGGGACTGCCTTCCTTATGAGAACAGACTGAAGAATCTTTTTAGTGCAGAAAAAACGATGAATGTTATGTGGGACGGACACGAGAAAAGCTTGCTAAATTGCGAATGGAATGAAAAAGAGGAATTTTTTTTGCCCTCTTTCAAAACAGCATAACTCAGGGTTGCCTAACAGATTGGAAGTTGGTACATTCTTCATGCAGCAGATTTGTGGAACTTACTGCCACAAGATGTAGTGGTGACTCTTAATTTAGATTGCTTCATTTGTTTTGGAACTTTACATCCAGACTACTTACTGTATAGATAGCACCCAAGATGGTTAGCAAGTAGAACAGTTTGCAAGTACTAGAGGAGGAAGCCAACTATAGCCTGCTGCAACAAACACAACATTTTATTTTTATTTATTTATTGCAAAAAAAAATGCTTCTTCAGTGGCAAATCTGTTAATTTTTAACCCAACACTCTGGTTGGTCCAATTTAGAAACGTACCGTAATAAAATTTAAAAAACCCCACAGAGACATAACAGAAAGGAGATTTTAGAAATCCATGAAAACATAGCCAAGAAAAACTACCACTACCCCCAGCAGCATCAGCAGAGGCAGTGCGGTGCAGTGGTCAGCATGTCAGACTTGGCTCTGGGAGACTCCCATTCAAATCCCCACCACTTCAGGAAGCTCCTGGACCTTGGACTAACTTCACCTACCTTGCAGGGTTGTTGTGAATGTAAAATGGAAGAGGGGAAAATAATGTATGCCACCTTGAGCCTCCTTGGAAGAAATGTGAGCTAAAGATGTACTTGAGGACAAGGCAAGAACTTACCCAATGCCCTCGGGATCAGAAGTTGCCCCTGCAAGGTAGGGGCAAGAGCCCCAGGCACATTTTCTGGGGGGGAGAGGTCAACATGGTCTGGGCAATGGTCCAGGTATCATGGGTCATAAATCTGAAATCGAACAGCCAGCTATGTTTGTGAACTCCTAGACTCGTGATCCCTGGACCACTGTAGTCTGATTCCTGTTTAGTCCAGCTTGGTCCACCTTGCAGGTTGTACTGTATTCTATGCCAGTCCTTGAGGCAGGTTCAAAACCCCCCCCCCCCCAAGCTGACAGAGCGTAACTGGTCCACAGTCACCCAGTAAGCCTTCGTGGCAGATTCGAAACTGGGTCTCCCAGAGCTTAGTCTGCCGTGTGAACCTGGGTTTCCCAGAGCTCCATCTACCATGGGGGTGAGTTGCACCCCGCCCCTAATCCCACCACTAATATTATGACCCTTCCAGTGTAGATCTGGGTCCCCCCCCAATCCTGCATGCAGGACTGGTTCCAGGTTTTTTTTGGGGGGAGGCAAGAGTTCCCAGTCCCCCCTCTTGGAGAGCCAGTTTACTATAGTGGTTAAGAGCACAGACTCTAATCTGGGAGAACCAGGTTTGATTCCCCACTTCTCCGCATGCAGCTGCTGGTGTGACCTTGGGTCAGTCATAAGTTCTCTCAGAGCTGTTCTCTCAAGGGCAGTTCTTGGGAGAGCTCTCTCAGCCCCACCTCCCTCACAGGGTGCCTGTTGTGGGGAGGGGAAGGGAAAGGGATTGTAAACTGTTCTGAGACTCCCTTGGGTAGTGAAGGGTGGGGTATAAATCCAATCTCCTCCTCCTCCTCCTCCTCCCACCACCAAGGACTCATGCCCTTCTTCCCTCCCACCCACCTGCTTGTGCAGAGATCCAGTGTGGTGTAGTGGTTAAAAGCAGCAGACTCTAGTCTGGAGAACAGGGTTTGATTTCCCAGTCCTCCACATGCATCCAGCTGGGTGACCTTGGGTCAGTCACAGCTCTCTCAGCACCAAAACCTAACCTAGCTCGCCATTAAAAGAGAGAGAGAGAGAGAGCCAGAGTTTCAGGCTGCCAGACAATCTTCACATCTCCTGGCTATACTACACCCACTGCTGCAGGATAATTAATGACCTGCTTGTGCCTCCTTCCTTTGTCCACTCCCAAGCACTCCCACAGCCCACGCTCACAGCTGCAGACCTTTTCCCAGTGGCACCAGCCAGTGTGTGTGGTAGGAAGCATGGGTGGTAGTCCATTGGCAAGGCGTGCTGGCTGCAGTGGGCCCTGCCAGAAACCTTTGGGGCCCAGCACAGGCCCCGCCACAGCGTATGCTGATGCCAGCCCTGTGTGCATGGTCCAAGAGGGTTCAGTCTGCAAGTATCCCTCCGCTCCGGGCTACTTTCTCAGGCTGACGGGTGGGGGGGGGGAGATCTTGTTGCCCTTTCTCTCGCTGAGGACAATGGCCCCAGGCACACGGGCCGGAAATCACGGGGGGAGGTGTGGCTAATTGCCCCGGCGCAGTTTGATCCGCGATTACGCGATCAGACGCGCTGGTGGCACAGCACGGGTCCTTCCCTCGGCGCCAGCGGGTAAACGAGGGACCGGAGGGGAATGCCGCGCACCAGCACAATCACACCACGGGCGTCTGGAGGCAGCCCGTGGCAAACGTTTACTAGTACCTTGGAGGTACTAGTTTTTAAATCCGCATTGTCGGCGGTAAGCCACGGGTTCGCTCCACTTCCCAGATGTTGGGGTGTGATCGCGCCCGGATAATCCGCCCACCTTCTGTGCCTCTCCCGCGGCAACTTTGCCGTGTGACCGGGGCCAATATATATATTATTGGACAAGTGGCTTTTTAAACGCAGCCGCTGAGACTAGATCTTGGACGACAAAGACGTTCCGTTAACCAAACATGTGCAAATACGACAAGCTATTTGTTTTAATGGCTGTATTGTATTATTGAAAGAGGCCGTTGACCGGATAATAAAGAGCATGGAAATGACTGCAGCTTCTCCCGCCTCTTTGCCCTTTTCTCTATCACATTAACATGGCGTTAACATGGCAACTCCTCTCCTTCTGGCTGCCCAAAGCTGATCTGCACCTTCAGAAGGTATGCTGCCCCCCCCCTTGACTTTTCATTGGGTGCTAACATGGCCAGTGGTTGGAGCACGGCGCTGCACTAGACCTGGGTTCAAATCCCCACTCTTCCAGGGAAGCTCTCTGGGTGATCTTGGGTCATCACCCCCCTCTATCTCTCTCCCTCTAGGATCTGGGAGTAAAGGTAAAGGTTCCCTCGCTCGAAAGCCAGTCGAGTCCGACTCTAGGGTTGCGGTGCTCATCTCCGTTTCAAAGCCGAAGAGCCAGCGCTGTCCGAAGACGTTTCCGTGGTCACGTGGCCGGCATGACTGAACACTAAGGCGCACGGAACGCTGATCTGGGAGACCTGGGTTCAGATTCCCACTCTTCCTGGGAAGCTCTCTGGGTGATCTTGGGTCATCTCCCCCCTCTGTCTCTCCCTCCCTCCCTCCCTCTCTCTCTCTCTCTTTCAGTCTAGCCTACCTCATGGGGTTGCTGTTGTAAGGATGAAATGGAGGAAGGGACAATGATGTTGTAAGTGGGTTTGGTTCCCCGCTCCACCAAATGCAGCCAGCAGGGTGACCTCGGGTCACTCACAAGTTCTCTCAGAGCTGTTCTCTCATGAGCAGTCCTTGAAAGAGCTCTCTCAGCCCCACCTACCTCACAGGATGTCTATTGTGGGGAGGGGAAGGGAAAGGAGACTGCCAGCCGCTCTGAGACTCCTTCGGGTAGGGAAGGGCGGGGCATAAATCCAATCTCTCCTTCTCCTCCTCCTCCTCTATTGGGGAAGAAAAGCAGGGCATAAATGGTTTTGTCATTCCTTCCACCACCACCCCTGCACTAGGGTCCACTGAAGATACTTTATCAGGAGATGAGGAGGACGGAGTCAGTTTAGGAATACCAAGCCGCTGCGCACTCCTCTGAGCTGGTTTTAGAGCAGGAGATGAGAAACCCTTGGTTAAAACCCCAGGGTGGCTTGTAACAGTGATGACTCCAGGTAGAGAGAACGGCCAGGGGGGTGGGGACTGTTCTCCTAAACCATCCTCAGGACCACCCTGTGAGGTGGGCTGAGTAAAGAGGAGGCAGGCCGTCCACACTGCCATCCTAACCACGTGTCATCCAAAGGAAATCTCACTGGATTCAGTGGAACTCCCACCCTCATAAGAGTGCTTAGGATGGCCGCTTCAGTGAGCTTCACGGGGAAGCAGAGATCAGAACCCAGCGTCCGTCCGGCACTCTCCCCACTGCACAACGCTGCCCCCAACTCGCAGCCCACCTCTCTTTGTACACTTATGCAAGAGTCAGATCCAGTCACGCTCCACGGAACCTGCTCCCCGGCGCGATTGCATCTTTAGGCTCTATCTTTCCAGGCTGCTGGACGGCAGGATATCTTGAGCGTCTGCCCCAGATCTGTATCGTGCAAAAGACAGTGCCGTCCAGAGTTGCCAACCTCCAGGTAGAGCCTGGAGCCCTCCTGGAATCATAACCAATCTCCAGTCTACGGAGATCAGCTTCCCTGGAGAAAAACGGCAGCTGCAGAGGGCAGGCAGGCTCTGCCATACTACACCTGCCGGGGGCCATCCCTCCCCCCCCACAAAAGACCCCCCTCTCCACAGTCCCTGCCCCAGATCTCAAGGACCTTCCCAGGCCAGCGTTGGCGACCCTGCCCCCTGTCACAGTGCGGAACATCAACGGACAAGATGTAGCCACGTCCGCTATAGCCATCGTTCTTTCGGGAGAGATCTAGCCCGCCATGCTCGTTAAAGAGAACCTCCAGTTGCAGAGGCAGTCTACCTCGGAGTCCTAGCCGCTGAGGAACGAAGAGGGGGCTGTGGGAGGAGGGCGGAGGGGGCTGCTCGTGAGGAATCCGGCCACTCGCGGACGGAGCCGGCCTTGCGACGCCCGCCCTAACCCTTGCACCGCACTGCCTACCCCTCTTCCCCGGACAGCGCTGCCTCCCTGGGGCCTGCCCTCCCCTCCTCGCTCTCCCGGCCGGCAGGGGGGGCTGGCGGACACCGGGGTTCAAACAGGGCG
>NW_015174303.1:481464-514887 GCF_001447785.1 Gekko japonicus | reverse complement strand
GGGGAGGACCTTGGCCGGCCGAACTGGGCCCCGCTGGGGGCCGCCGGCCCCGTCCAGGATCCTGCCCTGGGACTTCAGGCTGCCTCCCTCCCCCTTCCCAGCTCGTATCGGGGTCAGTCAAACCAGACTGCGCAGCGGTTTTCTCGGAAGCCAGTGTGCCTCGAGGTGGGTGGAGAGTTGTTCCCGGGGTGAGGGCGTTCGGAAGGGATCGGGGCCTCTCCGTCCTCAAGACTTGAGAGCCGGAGCCCGGAGGCATGCGTTGACCCTGGGAGTGCTGTACGGGACTGACTTCCAAGAGAGGGTGCGGAGGATTGCAGCCTTCAGGGGAAAGGGGGCGGCGGTGGGGTGGGAGTGGTGGTGGGGAGACGACAGACCAGATCCCAGCCAGCCACAGACACTGCCGATCCGCTCCCGAAGGACCGCCGAGGCGCGGCGTCGGTGCAGCGATGTGGCATGTGCCAACTTGCCTGCCATTGGCTCATAGATCGACATGTACAGGCAAGTGGGAATGTAACTCTTTAAGTTGCATCGGGGGTGGTGGGGATTTATGCAACAGCCATCTCGCACACACAGGAACATGTGCTCTGGCACGACGCCTGCATGTCGCATGTCGGTGCGCTTGTACGGTGGGGGGGGGATGTGGAAGGGCAGAAAGTTGATTTAAACAAACAAACAACAAGAATGAACGGCAACATCGAACGGCGGTTCATTCTAAAAATCATTTAGACCGATAATGGCCTTTCCACCTTCTGGCCGGGAACAGGTGCATGGGAGCATATGCTGGGCTTCTCTAGCCTGCGGCTCAGGCTTTGGGAAGAGCACACATGTCAAAAATGTCACGCGAACATGCTATCAGTTGGGGGGCCTGACTTGTGGGCGGAGGGCTTTGCTGCTCCTTGGAGATCGGATGTCGCTACAAGACTGAATTGTGGGAGGGGGGGAATAATGTTAGCGGAGCTGTTCTTCATCCCTCTCTCCACTGGGATGCAGCAGATGCCTGGTTTGTGGAGGAAAGGAAGCGTGGAACCAGAGTCGATCCTTTTTGGGCTTCCACCTGTGAACAAAATGCCTCCCTCTTTCACGGAAGAAGGCGAAGCTCTAGCTGGCAGGAGTTCGAGTGTTTCGGGAGGAGAGGGAAGCAGCAGGTCTTTTGGAGGGGGGGGGGACGATGTGTTAAGGCAAAGGGGTCAAAAGATGGTCCCAGCAAGTTACATCCTGCAAAGGATTTCTCTGCCCCCTTCCTTCGGTACCGGCATGATTGGGCACACGGCATGGTGTTTTAAAGGTTTCCTGCCCCATGTGCTGAACTAATCTTGGGGATCTCGAGGAGTTAAAGATATATGAGCTGACTTCAGAGGGATGCTGATTTGATCATGGATCAGTGGCCGCTGTCAGTTCCCCGATCATTCTGGAACTGGTTCTCGAGGGCCGTCTAGAAGGTCGATATCGTGTTCTGGCCTTCCCTTGAACATGGGTGCGATCCACAAAACTGTTTCATTTAATGACCTCCTGCAATCTTGCTCTGACTCTCTGTCTCCCAGCTTCTCAGAAACGGGTGTGACTGGAGACGACTGTTATGAGGAAGTGCCTTACATAGTCCATCAGACTATGGGTCCATCTAGCTCAGTATACTGTACTCTGACTTACCCCAGTTCTGCAAGGTGTTTCCTAACGCTTGCTACTTGAGATCCTTCTAACGGGACGTGACAGGGATTCAACCCAGGACCTTCTGCATGGGATGCTGTGCTAAACTATCTCGATCCTGCTTGCTGAAGGCTTGCTTGGATGAAGATCCCAGAGTCCGTTTCCTCCTTCATAGGATGGGTTCGGCTGGTTCACTCGCATTTTCTTCCCATGATATGTTGTCCTCTGGCTAGGCGAGGTGGATTGCTTGAGACTCCTGGGATTAACGCGCGGTGTGCAGGGTCCCATAAGGTGTGAAGATGCTCCTGTGGAGCTGATCTGCAGGCACCTCCTGACTCATCAGGCTCACCTTTCCCCTTCCTCATTTGGGCTTGTTTCTTCTTGCACTGGAGGTTTTGTGCTGTTTGCAAATCTCGTGCACGGAGATGCGGAAAGGAGGAAGTATGGCTGTGCTGGAATCTGTCCACGATGCTCTGAGCTCAGTGTGGGGTGTGCTCCGGGCTTCTCTTGTGGATGTGTGTGTGACAGATCGAGAAATCATCTCCAGATGCTGGAGCTAATTGTCTCCCTTCCTTGAGAGTGCTGGTGTAGAGGAGTTATGTAACACGCGCGCACACGCACACACATTGTTGCTGCAAAGTCATAGAAAACTGATGTTTAATTTTCGTTCCTTGGCTGCTGGACCAGGCAGGGGATGAAGCCCGCTGTCTTGAAAACCTTTGCATTGGAAGAGTGCACAAGGGAGCTGTTTCTCTCGGATGTGTGGGCAGCCCAAGTAAGCAAGTTTCCAGTTCCGACCAGCAGTCCTAACAATAATTCATGATGGCTTTCCCAGATACATAAAACAGAACTGGCAAAAAACCCCGATACGAATAAAAACGCAGCCACACCATATAACATTTGTCATCGGTGCGGCGGACGGAACATTTAAAACGAGTTCCTTTCGATGTTAAAATGCCGCACGAGCCAGAAGAAATACACCCCTGTCCTTTCTTATCCACCCCCACCCCACCCTTCAACTTGTTTTGCAAATTAGCTAGTTTAAAGCAAAAGGATCGAATGAAATTAGGGGGCAAAGTTATTCCGAGACTGATGCAGTGCGTCCCTTGTGATGTTGTGCCATTTGTGTGTTTGCTTTTGGTGGCTGCAGCTGGGTGCATAGAATACCAGATAAGCCTGCCTGTTTGTTCAGATATTTGCTGTCCCTACAGTCTTAAGGACCAGGAAAGCGCAGCTGTGGTGCAGATAGGAAGGGGGCCAGTTGTGGTGGAGTCTCGGAGGCCGCAAGTCTCCTCCAACAGAATACACAGCTGAAATCCTGCCAAAGGAGAGCAGTGGAGAAGACACTGAATCAAGCCTGCACTCTCCTTTCAGATCACTGGGATCTGGCTTTTTCATAAATAGCCCTGACTGTACCCAGGAAATTGCAGTCACTGCACCAGTTTGCGCATGCTATGCTTGTTCCAGCACATGGAAACCTGCGCTGGTGTGTACATGGCCCTGTAGAGTTGCCAATGCCAGATTGGGAAATTCCTAGAGATTTGGGCATGTATCCTGGGGGAGGCAGGGTAAGGGAAGGGAGAGGACCTCATCGGGGTATAATGTCATATAGCTTACTTTCCAAGGCAGCCATTTTCTCCAGGGGAACTGATCAATGTCGTCCGTGGAACAGTTGTTATTCCAGGAGATCTTCAGGAGCCTCCTGGAGGTTGGCAGCCTTAAGTCCCGGTTAAATTTGGGAGGACTGTGTTCAGAAGGTCGGACCAGATCCAACGGGTTGAAATTAAATCAAAAGAGTTTTCGGCTAAACATTAGGAGGAACTTCCTGGCAGTTAGAGCGGTTCCTCATTGGAACAGGCTTCCTCGGGAGGTGGTGGGCTCTCCTTCTTTGGAGGTTTTCAAACAGAGGCTGCATGGCCATCAGACAGCAGTGCTGATTCTGTGAACTTAGGCAGAGCACAAGAAGGGAGGGCAGGAAGGATTGCCTCAGTGCTTAGTTCTTGAGGCCCTTTCTTACATGCCCAGGGAAATACTGATTGCCATTTCAGGGTCAGGAAGCAATTTTCTCCAGGCCAGTTTGTCTGGGGATCCTGGAGGGTTTTTTTTTGTCATCTTCTGGGAATGGTCACTGGGGGTGTGTAGGGGCAGATATTTGTGAATTTCCTGCATTGTGCAGGGGGTTGGACTAGATGATCCTGGAGGTCCCTTCCAGTTCTATGATTCCGTCCACTCACATGAACACGAGTCTCATGAGTCTGTGATGCAGCTTTCTCAGTTGGACCTATGTTCAGCCAAATCTTGGGAGACAATGGTCCTGTTCGAACATGCTTTTACATCAAGTTGCGATATCTGTTAAAAAAAAATCCTATGAAATGGATGATTAGGGAAGGGATTGGAAATCAGTCAGTAACCTAAAGATTTAACAGAAATCTGTGGTGTGGCTCCATGTGAACTACCAGGGGTCATTTCCTGCAGGAGCGCACAGGAGTGGAGCTCTGGCAGTAAAGAGCCCAGGGGGCGGGCACATGCAACAAGCCCCACCCCCTGCTCCCAGCAGCCCTCAGTCAGAGCAAGAAGCAGCCAGGTAGGCTGCAGAGCTTCCACACACCCCCGGTCCAAAACAGTCCAGTGGCACCTTTAAGACCAAGCTTTATTCAGGTACAAGCTCTCCCTCCTCTGCAAGGACAGATCTGCCCCCCCCCCCCCCCCGCAATAGCTAGCAATCCAAAACAGTCCAGTGGAGCCTGAGCGGTGGGTGTTGCCTTCTGACACACTTCCGGTGATGTCAGGGGTTGTGGCATATGCAAATAAGTTATGCTAATGAGTTATGCTAATGAACTCCTGCAGCTCTTTTTCTACGAAATAACCCATGTGAACTACTGTATGTGTGGATCTGATTGTGTGTGTGTAAAGTGCTGTCAAGTCACAGCTGACTTCTGGTGACTCCAGCCAGGGGCTTTCAAGGCCAGAGAGAAGCAGAGGTGGTTGGCCATCGCCTTTCTCTGCAGAGTCTTCCTTGGTGGTCGCCCTTCCAAGTACCAACCCTGCTTAGCTTCTGAGATCTGATGAGATCAGGTGATGCCATGCCACCTTCCCTCCTGTGGATGCAATTATTCTTTCTTTAAAAGAAAGGGATTGGCAAAGGACCCAAATTCTGGAGTCCTAGGCATTGCCACTGAAAGACACTAGCAATATGCCTGTTTGAACTGAGCATTGTATGTGTGTTCTTTTGAATATAATGAGGAACCAAATGTGGTATGGGGGTATAAGAAGGTATCTTTGTTTAGGGCCCTTGGTGGATTTCAGCAGTCTTGCAAAAAAGATATCAGAGAGATGGGAAAAGGTGCAAAAAGGACAACCAAAATGCTCTCCTTACGAGAAAGACAGGAGTCTGAGGCTTTGGGGATTAGGTGAAAGATGACCAAGTGGGGAGGAGATAGAGGTTTCTTAAATAATGCCCTGGGTGGATGAAGCAGACAGAGAGACCCTTTTCTCCTTCTCCAGCAATACTGGATCTCAGGGGAGTCTCCCAACGAAAGAGGTCAGCAGTAAGTTTAGGACAAAAGGCAATTCTTTCCCACACAATTCATGTATGGAGCTCCCTGGCACAGGATGGTCACTGGCATTGATGATTTGAGAAAAGGTTAGACATTCAAGGAGCACAGGTCAGCCAACAGCTGGACCTCCAGCCACCAATATGCATGGTGCCAGATGTTGACAATTACCTGGGGGTAACCTGCTCATGACCTCCTAGAAGTATCTGACTGACTGATGTTGGAAACAGGATACTGGGGATGGACCTAGTGAGGCTATTCTCACGCCTGCTTGTTTCCTGTCTGCCAGACAACACGCCACATGATGCAGGAGCAGCATCTGCTCTGTCCATGGTGGTTGTGTCCCATAGAAGCTGTCACCTGTTGCTACATTCGTCCTGCGTGAACCCACCATAAAATTTATTAAAATCTTTATACCCAGCCTTTCCCCATACTTCCAGGTGGCTCACAAAATCTGTATTTAAAATATGCAACAAGATTCCAAATGACTCCCCCTCCAAGTAAATGTGGCCTACGGCCCATTAAAAAAAAATAGCTGGGAGGAGAAGAGTGTCTAAGGAGGTGAGGATAGATCAAGGTGGGTAGCCGTGTTGGTCTGAAGCAATAGCACAAAGTTAGAGTCCAGTGGCTCCTTTAAGACCAACAAAGGTTTATTCAAGGCGTGAGCTTTCATGCGCAATCACACTTCGTCAGACGATGGAATGGAATTACATATCATAGTTGTATGTATAGGTGGCTTGTTAAATTAGCATGTAAAATAGTGAGGATATTTTTAAAAAAAAAAACAGAGCGAATATGAGGAATTGACCTTCTCTTACTGCTTCTGAGGACTGGAAGTCAGCCGAAATAGGGATGAAGAAGTGAGGGTTTGAAGGCATTCTCGGACAGGATGAATGGAAAGTAGCTCCAGCCAGGACAACGGAGGCAGAGCTTACATAAGAGAACATAAGAGAAGCCAATACTGGATCAGGCCAATGGCCCATCCAGTTCAAAAATCTGTCACAAAGTGGCCAAAAATACCAGGTGCCATCAGGAGGTCCAGCAGTGGGGCCAGGACACCAGAAGCCCTCCCAAAGTTGCCCCCCCAAGCACCAAGAATATGGAGCATCCCTTGCCCCAGACTGAGAGTTCCTATCTATACCTTGTGGCTAATAGCCACTGATGGACCTCTGCTCCATATGCTTATCTAATTCCCTCTTGAAGCTGTCCATGCTTGTAGCCGCTGCCACCTCCTGTGGCAGTGAATTCCATGTGTTAATTACTCTTTGGGTGAAGAAGTACTTCCTTTTATCCGTTCTAACCCGACTACTCAGAAATTTCATTGCGTGCCCACGAGTTCTTGTATTGTGAGCTTGTTGTTGTTGTTCAGTCACACAGTTGAGTCCGACTCTTCATGACCCCATGGACAAGATTACACCAGGCCCTCCTGTCTTCTGCTGTCCTCTGAAGTTTGCTCAATTTTATGTTCGTTGCATCTATGACACTGTCTAACCATCTCATCCTTTGCCATCCCCGTCTTTTTTGACCTTCAATCTTTCCCAGCATCAGGGTCTTCTCCAGTGAGTGCTCCCTTCTCATTTGGTGGCCAAAGTATTTGAGCTTCAGTTTCATTATCTGGCCTTCCAGGGAACAGTCAGGGTTGATTTCCTTTAGGATTGACTGATTTGATCTTCTTGCAGTCCAAGGGACTCTCAAGAGTCTTCTCCAGCACCATAGTTCAAAAGAATCTATTCTTCGGTACTCGGCCTTCCTCATAGTCCAACTCTCGCAGCCATACATGACTACTGGGATTACCATTGCTTTGACCATGCAGACTTTTGTTGGCAGGGCGATGTCTCTACTTTTTATCATGCTGTTTAGGTTCGCCATTGCTCTCCTCCCAAGGATCTAACTCTGTAGTCAGGTTATAATGGCCCAAGGCTGCAAGAAGATTGCCAGGTCCCCCCTGGCTACCAGTAGGGGGCAGTAGGGTTGCCAGATTCAGGTTGGGAGACTCCTGGAGATTTGGGAATGGAGCCTCGGGAGGGCAGGGGCCTCAGTGGGGTGCAATGCCACAGAGTCTACCCCCCTTCAAGGTATCCATTTTCTCAAGGGAATTCATCTCTGTAGTCTGGCGATGAGCTGTACTTCTGGGCGATCCCTGGGTCCCGCCTGGAGGCCGGCATCCCTAGGCTGCAGGGAAAGAACGCTGGAAGGCATTCTGCCTGAGAGAGGAGACCACTGTATCATTCGATATTGTGCAATCGTTGCACTACAGCCCCTGTTCACGAGCGGATTGACTTGCCCTTACAGGACAATCCAGTTGCAGATGAGTATCAGCTTAACCCCCGATGAGGTTCTTTGGGTTGGTAGGAAAGGAAACCAGAGATTTGAGATCTGTCCTGTCTTGGATGAGGTTATGGACGAGTCCCCCTGAAAAGCCGAGTTCGCAGCTCGGGGGTGCTGCTCGACAAACCAGATCGCTGTGGTGGCTCCGAGTGCTTTTGCCTACCTCTGGCTGGCACATCAGCTGCGCCCGTTCCTGATTCAGTCAGACTGAGCCACAGTGATCCATGTCTTGAGTTACATCTAGACTGGGCTATCGCGATGCACTCTAACCGGGGCTCCCCTTGAAAGGTGTTCAAAAGCCACAGCTAGTGCAGAGTGCAGTGGCTACACTGCTGGCCGGGGACAGCTACAGGGAGCATGTGACCCCCCCAATACTACAGCGATTACACTGGCTACTGATCTGGTCCCGAACCCAATCCAAGGAGTTGGTTTTGTCCTTTAAAGTCCCACATACCTGCCTAGCTTGGGACCTGGGTATCTGAAGGACCATCTTCTCGTAGACGTTCCTGCCCAGGAATTAAGATCAAAGGGAGAAGCCCTCCTGAGTGCCCCACCAATCAAAGCAGCTCATCTGGTGGGCACCTGAGAGAGGCTCTTCTCGATGGCAGCTCGGAGATTATGGATCTCCTGGAATTCCAGCTCATCTCCAGAGTACGGGGATCAGTTCCCCTGGAGGAAATGGCTGCTTTGGAGGGGGGGCAATGGCATGAAACCTACTGAGATCCCTCTCCAAGCCCCGTCCTCTCTAGGCTCCACCCCCACCCCAGATTTCCAGGAGTTTCCCAACAGGGAGTTGGCAACCCTAAAGCTGATAACTCTGGCACATTTTCATCTTGGTCTTCCTCCGTGGAGCTCAGGATGGCAACATGGTTCTCCTCTCCTCCATTTTCTCTCACAGTGACCCTGAGAGGTCTCCAGGGGTCATTTCCTGCAGAAGTGCACAGGAGCGGACCTCCGGCAGTAAGGAGCCCAGGGGGCGGGCACATGCAACAAGCCCCACCCCCTGCTCCCAGCAAGCCCTCAGTCAGGCCACAAGGAACAAGAAGCAGCCAGGTGTTGCAGAGCCCCCCCCTTGGCCCGTCTTCAGGTACAAGCTCTCCCTCCTCTGCAAGGACAGATCTGCACATCCCCCCCCCCAATAGCTAGCAATCCAAAACAGTCCAGTGGAGCCTGAGCGGTGGGTGTTGCCTTCTGACACACTTCCGGTGATGTCAGGGGGTGTGGCATATGCAAACAAGTCATGCTAATGAGTTATGCTTATGAGCTCCTGTACCTCTTTTTCTACAAAATGACCCCTGGAGGTCTCTCTTTGGCTGATGAGTGACTGGCTCAAGATCACTCAGCTAACTTGATGGCAGAGTGGGGATGTGAACCTGGGTCCCGCCACCCCAGTCCCAGTTGGATGCTCTAGCCACTAGTCCACACTGGGTTCCCACACCTTTTCTCTTTGGACAACCACATAAGCTTCATAGACATAGCTGGCTTGTTCCACGCGCCCAAGGTAATGGCCCAAAGAGTTCCAGTCTCCCATATGCTGGAGTTGTGGGGCAGGGCCTTGGAATGGGGGGGCTGGAATAGACAAAAATCGTGAAAGCTAGATGGGAGGTTTGGGAGTCGGTACATGGGGGAGGGCAACAGTGTATGCACCACTATGTCACTTCTGGAGGAAACCTGGAAGTGATGTAGGGGAGCTCTAGGAGTTACTGGAAACTTTGTGGTAGGACCATACCACAAGGTATGGCAGCCTTGGTGGAAGCCAAATTCCTTGGCAAATGATCTAGTCGCATCAGTGCCTGTATGGACATATATTTATGGTATATACACATTTATCACGGTACTCAATGTTTGAAGGTGTTCTTAAAAGTTGTAACACCCTTGAGGCACGGGGATATATTGGAACTGAGCTTCCCTAGCTTAAGAAAGGCAATTCCGAGCCCCCTGTGGCTGCCGAGGAACAAGCCCCCTGATGAAACTTATTAGGAAACACAGAACAACAACATAAACCACCCCAAATATTATTCATTATTGTAGAGCTAATGGGATGGTACCTTGGGGCCAGATTTCTGTTGCTTGAATGTTTGTTTGGTGTTGCTAAGAATGCATTATGAAAGCAGCAGGAGAGGGAAGGAAAGGAAGAGAAATGGAAAAACAGAGAGAGGCAGAAATGAGTTGTTTTTTTTAAAAAAAATAATTCTCATCATTTTTGAGCTTTTGATTACCTCCGCGTTCCGCCTCCTGTCAGAGCTGTATGTCAACTTTCCTCCCAGGGCATGTCTGCACTGCAAAGACATACCCGTTTTGCTACCCCGTCTCTTAGTCAAAGCAGCCCTGATTTTGACAACTGTACCTTTGCAGTTCTGCAGATAGGGTGTGTGTGTGTGTGTGTGTGTGTGTGTGTGTGTGTGTGTGTGTTGGGGATAGGGATGCGAACACGAGCCTGGGTGGAGTGGGGTTTGAGGAGGGGATGGGCTTCAGTAGGGTATCCTGCCATAGAACTCACCCTCCAAAGCAGCCATTTTCTCTTTGGGAACTGATTTCTATGGTCTGGAGATCAGTTGTAGTTCTGGAAGATCTTGAGGCCCCACCTGGAGCTTGGCAACACTAGTTGTGTATGGGGGTAAATAGCAAACTCTGAGACTTGGGAGGTCCCCTGGTAGTTAAGCTGGTTCGGAATCAGTGCAGATCTGTCCTGTAGGAATACTCCCACTCTCCGTTACTGACTATAGATCTATTCTGCTTGTTCCAAGGACCCCAGTGTCGCATCCAGAATTCTCATCTCCTCATTTTATCTTCGCAGCCAGTCTGTGAGGCAGGCCATGGTGACAGAGAGAGTGCCTGACTGAGGCCGCGGTCACACGGACCTCTTACCGTGCTAGTTTTCCCGCAATTCTTTTATCCGCGACATTTTATATCGCTTGGAGGTGGTCAGACGGTCCCTCTGTCTTCCGCTTCACTTGCACGAAGTACTGATCACACCGCGCACCGTCCCTGCGGCGGCGCGGGTTTTTTTTTTAAAAAACAACAACCTGCGCATGCGCTTGTCTTTCCATGCGCTTGAGCGTACATACAAACTAAAAAAAGACCACAATAAAAGCTAGTGCCTGTTTGCACATGCGCATAACTTAAACTGGAAACACACACAAAAAAAGGGGGTGGGTGGGAGGGTAGCGCGGTCACGGCGGATTGCTGTCCATATACCAAAACCGCAGATACAAAGTGCGAGATATCGGGAAAACACCTGTTCCAACGGGTGTCAGGAACTGTGGATAAAAACAGCAGAAACCGCGGGACTCAGCCCGCTTCGGTGCGGGAGGCGGGTTTGCCTATATGAACAGGAAACTGTAAAGCGCGAGGAATCAGCAGCGAAGCCTGCACTAAATGTCCGTGTGACCTGACCCTGAGTGAAGATGTGAAACTGGGTGGGTCTCCTGCTTGTAGTCTGACATTACCCACTATACACAGGGATGCCCACTTTGGGTTAGGAAAATTCCTGGAGATTTGGAAGTGGATCCTGAGGATGGCAGGGTTTATGAAGGGGAGGGACCCCAGGAGGATATAATGCCATGGAGTTCACCCTCCAAAACACCCTCCAAAACAGCCATTTTCCCCAGGGGGCTGGTCTCTGTAGCCTGGAGATCAGTTTTAATCTCAGGAGAGTTCCAGCTGCCACCTGGAGGTTGGTAACCACAGTGAGAGAGGGCACGTTCCCTGTCCTGGGAGATCTCTGTCTTTCTCTCTCTTGGTCTCTCTTTATCCCCCACAGTTTGGTGTAGTGGTTAAGTGCGTGGACTCTAATCTGGGAGAACCGGGTTTGATTCCCCACTCCTCCACTCGGACCTGGCTGGATGACCTTGGGCAAGCCATAGTTCTGATAAGGGCTGTTCTTGAAAAAGGGCAGTTTCTGTCAGAGCTCTCTCAGCCCCGCCCACCTCACAGGGTGTCTGTCTGTTGTGGGGAGGGGAAGAGAAAGGAGTTTGTAAGCAGCTCTGAGACACCTTAGGGTAGTGAAGGGCCATGGGGTATAAATCCAATCTATTATTATTGTTGTTGTTGTTGTTGTTGTTGATTTCTACATGCATTTTTGTGCCTTTCTCCATCCAACCCCAGGGGTCTGGTTCTTTTGAGCGTGTAGGTTAGGCTGAGAAAGAGCCACTTGCCCCAGCTCCCTAGTACATTCCTTGGCTTGAGTGGGAATCTGGACTGTTCTGTACAAGACCAGCATTGGACTAGCTTTCTCTGCCTTTGTTGTATGCAGCAGGTGTTGCAAGAACAGGCTAAGTACAACTGGGTTAGAGTGGCCAGCTCTGGGTTGGGAAATACCTTGAGATTTGGGGGGTGGAGCTTGGAGAAGGCGGGTTTTCAGGACAGGAGGGACCTCTGCAGGGTATAATGCCATAGAATACACCCTCCAAAGCAGCCATTTTCTCCAAGGGAACTGATCTGGGTCACCTGGAGATCAATTGTAATAGCAGGAGATCTCCAGGTTCTACCTGGAGGCTGGCAACCCTAGTTAGCTGAAAAGATTCTCACCTTGAGGCCCATGAATGCTACAACCGGGGGGGGGGTATTCTTCATGGGTGTATTTTGGAAGCCGCGTTCCATGGATTCCGCCAGTCCCACACACTGAAACCCAGTGGTAGGATTATGAGTGATGTGCTCTCAGCGATAATTTGCATTTCTGGTAAATAATAATAACAATGTCGTTTCTGTGCCACCTTTTCATGGGGAAAAAAAGTACTCAAGAAACTAAGACAGATAAATGCACCATTATCATAAAATCAATTACAGGCAGTTACCCAACCAAAAAAAGCAAACAAAACGTAGAGATAAAACAACTCACAGGCGGGGTTCTCAACCTCCACGTGGAGCCAGGAGTTCTTCTGGAATTACTACTGCTGTCGAGTCCAGAGAGATCCGTTCCCCAGGAGGAAATGGCATCTTCAGAAGGCGAACTCTGGGGCACCCCATCTCGGCTGAGGACCTCCCCCTCAAACTCCGCCTTCCGCAGGCTCCACCCTCAAATATCCAGGAATTTCCCAGCCCAGAGTTGGCGACCACACTCATTAGCCTTCTGGTAGGAACAGGTCTGACACTGGGTGGAGAAGTCCCCAGTTCAGAGGACGGTTCCCCCCAAGGCTTTTTGTACTGGTCCCAGCAGAAAGCATCTCTAGCAATATCGGTTCTGCAACAGAGCTTCGTTGGTGATCTCAGAGTTCCTGCAGACGGAGCGTCTCCCTGGTGGTCAGTGCGACGAAGGGGATGCCGCTTCGAGTCTGAAAGTGGGGGACGCAAGTCTTCATCTGTGTTTCAAGAGAAAAACCACTGGGAGACGTATGGCACTGGTGTGGCGGCAAGGAGGGCACTTGCACTGGGTGGAAGCTTGATAGGTTACCAAATGGGTATCATATGAGATTGCCTTGTACAGAATCCGACCACTGGTCCATCTTGTCAATAATGCCTACTCAGATAAGGAGCAGCTTGCTTGGGTTTCAGGCTTGTCCAGCAGTCTTGAATCTAGAGATGCCAAGAGATGGAACCTGGACTTTCTAGATGGGGGAAAATGCTATAGCTAACCCCCTTGGAGGGCACTATAATTAAAGGCCCACAATTAAAATTAATATGGCATGTTTTCTTTTCCCTGCGAAATAGAAAGGTATTTTTACAGGTACAGCACTACATAGCTCTATGCCAGTTTACTGAGAGGCTTAGCTGGGGCAGCAGGCCAGAAGTGCTCTTCCAGTTTCTCTTTGGCCCCACGCCTGCAGTGGAACAATTCAGTTATTGAATACTATTGGAAGAGAAGAGCAAACTTGGGATTTCCAGAGAACTTTAGTGCTGCGGAATACCCCCATTTCAATGTTTGACTTATCCCAGATTTTACTGGTCAGTCCCCCAGAGTCAGTTTAGGGTGTAGTTTAAGCTTCTTCAGTCTTCATTGACACACACAGAAAAACCTCCTTGTGAGGACACGGTACAATGCTCTGTTGATGCAGGCGGCTTTTGCTCATGCACAGGTCTGTTATCTGCACAGGAACTGGAAGAAAACTATGCCAGGTTCTGGAGGTCCACTTCTGTCTCTCCTGACATTTGCACGTCTCTGACTGGCAAAGAGGAGAAGGTCCTTTCTCCATCTGCAGTCTCTCTACCCCATAACTCTTGAGAGAACAGCTCTGAGAGAACTGAGACTGACCCAAAGTCACCCAGCTGGCTGCATGTGGAGGAGTGGGGAATCAAACCCAGTTCTCCCAGACTGGAGTCTGCCACTCTTAACCACCACACCAAACTGGCTCTTGACCTGGGGTGGCTCAGTTGTCTGTTAAGTCCTGTCGAAGGGTATGGAGGATTTGACCATACATGGAATGCAGCTGTGTGTGGTCGAATGGGCAGGGGTCATTTCCTGCAGGAGCGCACAGGAGCGGAGCTCCGGCAGTAAAGAGCCCAGGGGGTGGGAACATGCAACAAGCCCACCCCCTGCTCCCAGCAGCCCCCAGTCAGAGCAAGAAGCAGCCAGGTAAGTTGCAGAGCCCCCCGGACCCCAGTCCAAAACAGTCCAGTGGCACCTTTAAGACCAAGTTTTATTCAGGTACAAGCTCTCCCTCCTCTGCGAGGACAGATCTGCACGTTTCCCCCCCCCCAATAGCTAGCAATCCAAAACAGTCCAATGGAGCCTGAGTGGTGGGTGTTGCCTTCTGACCAGAGGTCATTTCGGGGGGGGAACGTGGGGGAACGCAGTTTCCCCGGGTGAGGTGCGGGGGGCGGGGCACATGACGAAGCCCCGCCCCCTGCTTCCGGCGCCCTGCTTCCGGCCCTCATTCAGCCAGGAGGAGGCAGGAGAAGAGGGAGGGTAAGTTGCTTCCTCCCTGCCTCTCCCCACCCCTGCCTGCCTGGGGCCAGGGAGGGCCTTGGCGGGGCTTCCTCGCACTCCCGCCGGCCTTGCAGGTCCACCGCCGGGCCCCTGATGTCAGGGGGTGTGGCATATGCTAATGAGTTATGCTAATGAGTTCCCCTAGCTCTTTTTCTACGAAATGACCCCTGCTTCTGACACACTTCCAGTAATGTCAGGGGGTGTGGCATATGCAAATAAGTTATGCTAATGAGTTATGCTAATGAGCTCCTGCACCTCTTTTTCTACAAAATGACCCCTGCGAATGGGTATCTCTCCACCTCCCCTCCCCAAGTGAAAACAAAGAAAAACATAGAGGATGGAATACCTGATGGCGCTTCAAGGGCGGGGGAAAAGGATTCTGAGACAGTTTGCCCATGTCTGTGTGTGATAGAGATACACATCTCACTATATGTATTTAGATATTCATATTCCACGTTTCTCACCAGTGGAGATCCAGTGTGGCTTACGATACTGTCCTCCACTCCTGCATTTTATCTTCGCAATAACAACCCTGCGAGGTAGGCTGGGCTGCGGGAGAACGGCAGGTCTAAAGTCTCCCAGCAAGCTTCCATGCCAGAGTGGAAATTCGAAGCTGGGTCTCCCAGGTCCTAGCCTGACACTCTAACGCTATGCCACGCTGACGTCTCTGAACCTCCCATTCCTCCAGCCTCACTGCTTGGAGCACTTTTCAGGGCGCACAAGCAATTGAACCAATTTTCCCTGCCAGAGCTCCCGCTTTTACGGAGACCACAATTTCACAGCTGACAAGAGAGGAGACGTTCAGAGCTCCAGGAGCCTCCTCCCCCCACCCCCGTCACATTCCTTTCCTTTGTAGTATGAATAATTCCCCGCAATAATACTCAGAATCAGCACACTCTTGCCTGGCGTGGCATGCGCACGTATGCGCTCGATGAGTTGACGGATGGGAAGCTGACTCAGTCGCTTAGCCGTCTGCATTCCCCCCCCCCTCACTATCTTTTATTCAGGAGCACCCGGCCCCTGGGCAGAGAAAGCTGAAACGGTTACCGAGAGATTCCCCTTTTTTTCTTGCTCTCCGGAGAAGCGCTGGCTTTGCTGTTTTCTCTTGTATCCTCCAGCGGGTCAAGCCGTGGCTGCATTATGCATGCCAGAGCGGAGTGGCATTCAACTCCCCCCCCAATATACTCATCCACTTCCCTCCCCATACCACTAAATTAGCTTCCAGACCTTGCCAACATGTGCTTTCCATTTTGGACCACTGATTCTGAGCATTTTTCCAGCAGCGGCCTCTTGCAAGAATGCGTCCCTACTCATCCGTGTCAGTAACAATTACACATTGGATTGTCGTGCGCCTGTGTACACAAAGATATCGGATCCAGTGGCCCGGCTGCCCATCTGCTGAGGGTTAGTGGCATGTCTCATAGAGCCATCATCTGATTAAGCTGGGCAGTTGCTCCAGTTCCCCCCCCCCAAGAATACGAGATACAAGGTTCACATAAGTTGCTGCCGGGATAATAGCACTCGTGTCTTTAGATGGGAAACGGCGCTTGATCAGCTAAAACAGTCAACCACGTGACAGCGCATAATGGGTTGGGACTGAGCATGGAAGTCTTGGACCAGTCGCTCTGTCTCAGCCTGACCTGCCCTGCAGGGTTGTTGTCATCAGGATAAAGTGGAAGTGAAGTCGTAATCAACTTTGGGTCACGATTGCAGAGAAAAGAGGGGTATGCATCTCAAGCTGGATACATAATCCTCATCATGACCCTGTGAGGTAGGTTAAGCTGAGAGACAGAGTGACTGGTCCAAAGTCAGACATGGCAAGCAGGGGGCTCACAGCTAGATCTCTGAGAGCTCCTCTAACCACTACACCCTTCCAGTTTGGTATAGTGGTTAAGAGTGGCGGACTCTAATCTGGAGAACCGGGTTTGATTCCCCACTCTTCCACATGAAGCCAGCTGGTGACCTTGGGTCAGTCACAGTTCTCTCAGAGCTTTCCTCTCAAGAACAGTTCTCTCACAAAGCCCCACCTACCTCACAGGGTGTCTGTTGTGGGGAGAGGAAGGGAAGCTGATATTAAAACACGCTGAGCCTCTGAGTGAAGGGCTGGGTATAAATACATGTCTTCTCCTTCTCCTTCTCCTTCTTTTCCTCCTTCTCCTTCTCCTTCTCCTTCTCCTTCTCCTTCTCCTCCTTCTCCTTCTCCTCCTCCTCCTTCTCCTTCTTCTTCTTCTTCTTCTTCTTCTTCTTCTTCTTCTTCCACTGCTGCTGCAGGAGATGGTTCCAAGAGGGGGAAGAGGTGGTTGGTTCCAGACAGGCTGATGGTCTCACTGCTGCCTCTCAAGTTTGTTGAAAAGAGACATCAGACTGGAATGGTAAAGCGCTTTGTATGCTATGGCGAGGTGTTTTTCGAAGTGATTAACATCCTCATCATATTCTATAAACCAACTATGCAAATAAGCCCACAGAAGCTTTTACTAGCCATCTGCCCACACATCTGCTAGAGTCATTTTTTAGCACTTGGGATAGTGTAAAGGGGGGGGGACAAAACCCAACAAGGTTCTTCTCATTCACACATGATGGTGCCTAGTAGGGATATGCCCTTGAATTTATCAGGTCCAAATATATACCTCCCCAAATACCTTACTGGAATTTTTCGGGTATATTTGGGTATCTGGAGAGTATTCAGGATTTTTCAGGATACTGATTAATCAGGTCCCGAAAAATCTGGAAATGTTCGGGTACATTGGGAATATTCGGGGCCACCATTTAAGGCTCCCAACTTCCAAGGCTGTTTTTAAATTGCTTTTCAACACACTTACAGGACTCCCAGGCAGTATAAGGAACTGAGGAAAGAGGCAGCTCTCCCAGGCAATGGGATCAGATCTTAGGGGGAGCACGAACTGTCTGCCCAGTTGATACTCTCATCCCTCCATGGCTCTCTGAGCATGGACAAAGTGGCTAAAAGGCATGCAGATGGACTACTTGACATGGCTAGATCTTTTGGAGTGTTGCTGGCCTCGGAGGATTTTGTTGTGTCTGCCTGACTGACATTTGCAGGACCAGTTTTCTAATTTGTTTATTTTCAAATGTGATTTCAAGATTTTCTGTATTTTTATTTTTATTTTGTATTTTTATATGTGTGTGTGTGTGTACGTGCACCTGGAAGTCATGGTGACCACTGGTGACTGACCCCTACTGGGGGCCTGGAGGATATCCAGAGAGGTGGCTAAATAAAGCCTGCCCCCGCCTCCCGACTGCTGGTATTCCACGGAGGTCTCCCATCCAAGTACTTGCCAGAGTTGACTCTGCTTAGCTTCCGAGATCTGACAAGATCAGGCTTGCCCGGGCTATCCAGGTCAGGGCAAGGTTTTCTGTTTTGTTTTTGTTTATCTAGGGTGTTGTAGTTGGGGGGTGAGAAGTCTTTCTCTCCCTTTCTGATTCTTTTTTAAAAATAGTTTCCCTTGGTTTTGTTTTGCACTATTTTTTGTGCTGTTATCTTGCCTGGTTTTAGAATTGCTTTGAATTTGCTCTATTTTTTAAAAAGTTTTTAAAAGATGTTTCAAGGGTTTGTGTTTTTGAGGGGAGGTGGTACTGTCCAAGCTGTTACTGTTTTAAGAACGTTATCTTTTTTGCATTGACCCAGTTCTGGTTTTACAGCTGTTCTTCGGTAGTCATTTTAAAGATCTTTCTGTGCTGTGTTTTTTGGGTGAGTGGTTTTGGGAAGTTTTGGGGTGTTCCTGTTGTTGTTGTTTTAATTAATTATTGCAGAAGGGTCTGAAGAAAATTTAACAGTTATCTGCAGGTGAAAGTTTATATGGTTAAAAAAAACACCACATCGGCTTGTGGTTCTGCTGGGATTCTCCAGTTTGACATTGGTTCTCTTGGGCTTGTTGGTTCTGTTTGCATTTGGAGTCTTTTCGCCAGTGGTTGCTCTTGTACGTTTGGCTGTTGGCGTATTTGAATTTTCCCCCAACAGGAAACAATGGAGACAAGTAGGGTGACGGGGGGGAGCACCTTGTTCAGAGGCCCATAGAATTGAACCCCATGGTGGAATCTGCTTGAAACTTGGAGGGTCTTTAGTGGAGAGACACCCATATAGTTTCCCATAGGATGTCTGGTGAACTGGTGAGGCTGGTAATGAGCAGCCATGTGAGTTACTGAACCCTGGGCTTTTGCCCATCTCCAGGGAAATTCAGGTGGATTTGGCCATCTGGAAGGGAAGCAGGATTGGTTTTGGTCTCAATTGTGCCGTTGGGGATAATAATTGTCTAGTAATATTGGAGCCACTGGAATGTCTCATCACACACACACACACACAAATGTCTCATAACACATGCACACTCTGCAACCTTTCATGGTTCCAGCCATATTATTTGCGTCCAGCTTTGATCTGCAAAATGCCAGAGTCACAGAGAGAACTGGGGAAGAAACTGCAGCTTCTGCTACTCCACAGTCCGGGCTCTGAAGCTGTAATTTTATGGACAGCTGATTGTATCACCGACTGCATTGTGTTCTTTGTGAAAGAAACGGGTAGCTAAAAATTCCAGTGAGCTGCAGTGCAAGGAAGGACGTGGCCGGCCGCTTTGTCAGTTTTGGCGCGGGGAAGAGAGGAGGCTGTTCCTTAGCATTCCTTCCCGTCCTTAATTCCTTTGTTGCAAAAGGTGCTTTCAAGAACTCCAGCGCAGCCTGCCAATCCTCCTCCTGAAACCAATTCTGGCTGATGCAGCAACGCCAGAGTACGTATGTGGGCAGGGCTTCTAGCCTCCAGGCGGGACCTGGGAATCCCCTGGAATTACAGCTGCACTCCAGACTATGGAGATCAGTTCCCCAGGAGAAAACAGATGCTTTGGAGGGTGGACTCTATGGCATGAGGTCCCTGTCCTCCCCGGGCTCCATCCCCAAATCTCCAGGAGTTTCCCAACTGGGATCTGGCAACCCTACCCCGCCATCCCCTGCTGGTGGCCAGAGGGGACCAGGCTGGCTTGTAGCTACAGTGGGGCTATTGGTGGCTCCGCCCCTTCCTTAAAGGGCCAGCCCCCTTCCTTAAAAGCCCCCCCCTGCTTCTTAAAGCCTCCTTCTTCCCAAAAAGCATTTAAAGGAATCCTTTAAATGGATACTGCCTTGGCGGGGAGGGCGGGGTATCAATCTAATAAATAAATAAATAAACAAGTAAATGCTTTTGAGAAGAAGCAGGGGGCTGGCGCATGTCCCTCTCCCTCCCCTCCTACAAGATTTAAAGGGCCCTCCTGCTGATTGTTGGGAAGCACATGGCCCGACGATCAGCTGGAGGGCGCTTTAAATCTTCATTATGGCAAATAATGGCAGCCCCACCAGAAAATATATATATATTGCCCCACGAGCTACAAAATCCTGGCTACGGGCCTGCCTACATGTTGGGTCTGGGGACCTCATCCTGTGCAACAGTCGAGCTGGAGTTGCAGGAGCTCCTCAGTTCCTACACCCTAACTTGGATCAGGATCATGGCATGCCTGGAGAAAAGCCTTCATCCTCTCCACCAGAAGCCATTTTCCCATCCTGAAATGGTCTGGAGGGGATGCTATTGAGCCCATGGAGCGAACCCGAGTGTTAAACATCCCGATTCTCCTTATGCAGCTGCTCTGAATGCACACTCTGTACGTAACTCAGATGTGTCCCATAATTTTAGATGTCCCTTTAAAAAGTAAATGGATTCCCTTCAACCTTTTATGCTCAGTCTCCCCCCCCAAAAAAAGATAAACCTTCAGGGTGGCCTCTGAAAATGGTGAAAGAGGCAATAAAAATCACAACAAAACACAACAGGATTAAAACCAATTAACCAGCAGAAAATAAGACAACAGGCTGAGTTCAGCAGCAATATCTGTGATTTTCCACTTTGGGATGTCAAAACAGCTTATTTGCCATTGTGGAACAGTGACTCAAGCAGGCAGCGGATTTGAAAACATTGTCAGATGTGTGAAATCAGAGATGGGAGAGATGTGCTATTAAGGCAAATCCAGCTAGTGACACACCAGTGGGGCTGCTAACTGGCGAGAGACGAACCTGTGTGGAGGGGGCCTCTTGCCAGTGACATCATGTCACCAACAACAACATGGCTCAAAAATGATGGTCACAGTCACAGAACAGACCGCAAAAAGAAGAAACTGTGAGGTAACTGCACTAGAAAATATTTCAATAACAATCACAACATTTATACAAAAATGTGTACAAAACATCATATAAATGCACAAGGCAGTTGAAAATGGTGTGACGATGGTCTCTGGAATGTTCTATCGTTTCGATACTATTCTTCTTCCGAAAGTGGATGAAAGCAGCGACTCTTGGTCTGTCATTTCAACAAGTAGGTATCAAAAATTTATACGAGCACTTTGCCCTAGGAACATTCTGTCAGAGAATTTCTTGCAACTAAGTTATGATACATCGGTGAATATTAATGAAATCTTTGATACCTACTTGTTGAAATGACAGACCAAGAGTCGCTGCTTTCATCCACTTTCGGAAGAAGAATAGTATCGAAACGATAGAACATTCTGGAGACCATCGTCACACCATTTTCAACTGCCTTGTGCATTTATATGATGTTTTGTACACATTTTTGTATAAATATTGTGATTGTTATTGAAATATTTTATAGCGCAGTTACCTCACAGTTTCTTCTTTTTGCGGCCACCAACAACATGACATTACTTCTGGCACCACTGGAAGTGGTGTCGCCACATCACTGGCGGTGCTCTAGCACTTGGCCAAGACTCTATGGTTCTGATTGACTGCCACAGCATCACCGGTGACACGGTCACCTCCCCTGGTCACGCCAGAAGTGATGTCATCATGTCAAGACTCTGCCACTCACTCCCCGTTCCCCTCCCATTTCCCCCACCTACCAGTTGAGCTGTAGCGGGAAGGGCCAGCAGAGGCCGGAAGGTTTCCTGCCATAGTGGGAGACCTGACAACCCTGGACAGCAGGGGTTTTCAACCTCCCCAAATCTAGGACCCAGCTTGAACCCTTGGGGAGCAGCATGGCAGCTACTGAGCTGCAAGCATGTGTTTGGAAGTTATGTGACAAGAAGAAGAAGAAGAGGAGGAGGAGGAGGAGGAGGAGGAGGAGATTGGATTTATACCCCTCCCTTCACTCAGAGCGACGGACAATCTCCTTTCCCTTCCCCTCCCCACAACAGACACCCTGTGAGGTAGGTGGGGCTGAGAGAGCCCTGACAAAAACTTCTCTTTTTCAAGAACACCTCTTACAGAACCATGGTTTGCCCAAGGTTATACCAGCAGCTGTGAGTAGAGGACTGGGGAATTAAACCTGGTTCTCCCAGATTAGAGTCCGTGCACTTAGCCACTACACCAAACTGACTCTCATGACACAGTTACATGACAGGAAGAATGGGGGCAGAGTTATGACCTTGCTAGTTTCAAGGTATAGCGGACTAACAGTGCTATCTGAAATAGAATTACACCCTTCTATTGAAGTTGATGGGCTTAGAGAGGGCAAACTCTGCTTAGGGTGGCGCTGCAAGAGAGCCAGGGATAGGAAACACAAGCCGATCGCAAGGAGGGGTGCCATCATGAGTAAGAAGCCAAGTTCCAGCACCATGGAAGAATTCTTTCCATCTTGACCTGCTGACCTGCTGCTCCTCTTCACATGCATACCAAGGGAGGGCAGATTTACTCTCCACCAATGCTCCCTCTAAGCTGGTGAGTCTTGTGAGCAAAAATTCTACTGTGTGAGCTACCGGCATTAAAGTTGTGAGAGAGCGATTTGGCTACTGCATCAATCAGTTTGCTCTGGAGGCATCCTTCCTGAGCTAAGACAAAAGTGTGTGAGCTAGAGACTAAAAAACTATGAGCTAGCTCTCACGAACTCAGCTTAGAGGGAACACTGCTCTCCACACATGTGCATGAGCAGCAGATCCATGTAAGAATCAGCCCCCCAAGGCAGCTTTAAAAGGTGATGCAGGGCAACAGGTGGGCTCTATGACCCACCTGAGGGTCATGACCCCTCGGCTGAAGACCGCTGCTCCACGTGACGGGGATTCCGATGGCGAAAACTGCATTTCTGCTTTGGTAGATCAGTGTCCCCAGTGTGCGATACCCAGCAAAAATTTCCATGGAAATAAAGAGAGAAGCTCTCCTAGTTCCTAATAAGCCCAGCCTGCAGCAGCCGAGGGTTTAAACCGAGCCAGCGCACAAACGCCACGCAAGCATATGTCTTTGCCAGGCATTCCAGGCGGGCCTGCCAGGCGGTAACGGCATCCACTTTTGGAGGCTTTTTATCGTAGGCAAATAAAAATAGAGTTTTATGGAATTTAGCCCCAGTCTCTCTGCAATCAGCTGTTGCCGTCCGCCGAGCACTTTAGCAGAGAATCCATCTCTGCCGCAGAAGTGGAATTTAAGGAAGAGAGTTGTTTAGAACAGGCTCTCACGGGCAGTGGTTTATGGCTCTATGAATAGGGAAACGGGAGTGCATCTTCTTAGCAGAGCGGTTCTACCCGCAACGTTTCCATTCTAGGATGCTCTGATTGCCCCCCAGGTGACCGAGGGCTTCTCGCTGCCCAGGTAGAGTTCTTGAACAAAGTGTGACGAGGTGATAGCATTGCAAATTCTTTTTCCAACTACCCCCTGCAGCTATTACATATTTAAAACTCGCAACAGCCGCACAACGGTGCCCAGCCACAGCTAGATTTGGGAGTGAATTTCTGCAGCAAAATACAAACGGTTACAAATTGTTAAGAGAAGACATTTGGGGGGGGGATTGTAACACCCTCCAGAAATGAATACACAAAAAAAAAGGACTCATTTCAGAGTTTCAATGGGCATACTGGGTTACTGTAGTAACCCAAAATACTGTATGTCGAATGTTATAGTCCTGACCTGGATGGCGCAGGCTAGCTTGATCTCATCAGATCTCGGAAGCCAAGGAGGGTTGGCCCTGATTCGTCCTTGGATGGGGAATCATCAAGGAGTCAAGGGTTGCTATGGGGAAGAAGGCAACGGCAAACCACCACTGTTCATCTCTTGTCTTGAAAACTCTACGACAGGCAGGGGTCATTTCCTGCAGGAGCGCACAGGAGCGGAGCTCCGGCAGTAAAGAGCCCAGGGGGCGGGCACATGCAACAAGCCCCACCCCCTGCTCCCAGCAGCCCTCAGTCAGAGCAAGAAGCAGCCAGGTAAGTTGCAGAGCTCCTCCTGGCCCCCTGGTCCAAAACAGTCCAGTGGCATCTTTAAGACCAAGTTTTATTCAGGTACAAGCTCTCCCTCCTCTGCGAGGACAGATCTCCATGTCAACCCCCCCCCCCCAAACGTAAGCGCTGCTAGCAGTCCAAAACAGTCCAGTGGAGCCTGAGCGGTGAGAGTTGCCTTCTGACACACTTCCGGTGATGTCAGGGGGTGTGGCACATGCAAATAAGTCATGCTAATGAGTTATGCTAATGAGCTCCTGCACCTCTTTTTCTATGAAATGACCCCTGACGACAGGGGTATCAAACATAAGGCCCGGGGGCCAGAACTGGCCAGCCCAGGGCTCCTTTGTGGCCTGTGAGCAACTGGCGCAAGAGAGAGTACTGGGAGGAGTGGGCGGAGCCACTCCATTGTGGCTTCAGCATGGCAGAATAACCTCATCTGCAGCATTCAAGCATCGTGGGAGCATCTGCCCAGTGCTGCACTGCTGCATCTCCAGTCCACCAATGTGGGTTTTCCTCTGTACCCTCTCCCAGCCCATGGGGCCTTGCAGTGAGGATACACCAACTTGGAGCTTACCAGATGCCGATACAGTTTCTATTTCCAGTACCTGGTGTTATGTTTTATGGCAAACATGGCCCGGCCTAACAAAGTGAAATTTATGTAAGATCCGGCCCACGTTAACAAATGAGTCTGACACTTCTGCCCTACGGTATTGCCATAGGTCAGTTGTGACTTGACGGCACTTTCCATCACCAAAATGTTATGGCTCTGGTCACTTCAGAGAGACAAGAAGGGGAGGCTAGACGTGAGCTCTGATTTGCCTCCTTTTCACGTGCTCACTCCCTGCAGCAAACCGGGGCCCTGGGGGTGCAAACATGGGGCCAAAACAGGGACTTGGATTGGTGGCTGGCTACCCAAAAGGCACTTCCTATCCTCAGGAGGAGGGTTGGGGAAGGAAAGATTTCATTAATGGGGTTGGAATTTATGCTTCCTCTAAGCTGTGCAGTCTTGTGAGCAAAAATTCTATTTTGTGAGCTACTGGCATTAAAGTTGTGAGCGAGGGATTTGGCTGCTGCATCAATTAGTTTGCTCTGGAGCCCTCCTTCCCCTAGTGCCTCCCTGTTCCTCAGCTGTGCGTCAGGAAGAGGTGCTCCGAATATCAGAGGTATCTTACTTTAGGTCATTACCTCGTATCTGTTCCTTTAAAGCCAGGGTGATGGCCCAAGACAGTCGTGGTCAGTGGGTGCGGTTAAAAGAGCAAAAGGGGTGGGGCTATATGGTTCAAGGTCAATGGCTGCAGTGGAGACCTTTTTTTAAAAAAAATTATTCCATTCTGCTACTAAACCCTTTCATTTAGCAGAGAAAACATTAGCTCCCATTTTTTTCCTTTTTTTTCTTTCTCTGACTGCTGTTAATGAGATGCAGATAATGCCAGCAGATCTGACTCACAGAGCAATTAGATTCCCCAAAGTTGTGTGCCCAACAAACCGGCACAATATTTTTGAGGCTTCTGACAAATAGGGGGAGAAAGAAAGAACAGATTCGGTGACTCATGTTCACCTTTATTCTGCTGCCGTAACAGAGATCATCTTTGCTTGGGGGGGGGGGGAAGCACCCCACACAGCACAGGAGGGGGCTGCAAGCTTCAGTGCTGAACAGAGCGAGGCAGCTAAAACAAGCTTCTGTTCTCTCCTGCGTTCACTCGCCTATTAATCAGGGACCAAGGCTGCCAATTTTTCACCTTTCCCCAGCTGCTCTGTTCTTGAGACCTGCTTATTGTTGCCGACCTCCAGGTGGGGGGGGGGGCTGAAGATCTCCTGGAATCAGATCTGACCTTCAGACAGGGAGATCAGGCCACCTGGCAGCCAGCAGGGAGTGGTGTGGTGGTGGGGGACTTACTGGCAGCAAAGAGCTGCCTAGGTTGGTGTCACCAGTTACAGGGCGATATCACTTCCAGCATGCAGCAGAAGTTATGTCGTTGTGTTGCTGGCAACATGGGGATGCTCCGGTATCTGGGCAAAATCTGTATGGCAGAAGTCATTTTTACGGTAGACTTTTTGCACAAATACCAGCGTTGTGCTGGTGATGCAAAGATGTCACTTCCGGTCAATGTTCCCTCTAAGCTGTGGAGTCCTGTGAGCAAAAATTCTCCTTTGTGAGCTACTGGCATTAAAGTTGTGAGCGAGCAATCTGCTGCCGCATAAATTAGTTTGCCCTGGAGCCATCCTTCCTGTGCCAGGACAAAAATGTGTGAGCTGGAGGCTAAAAAAACCTCTAAGCTAGCTCACACTAACTCAGCTTGGAGGGAACACTGCTTCCGGTGTCTGCCGAAAGTAACATTGCCGTGTTGCCAGCAATGCTCCCTCTAAGCTGTGGAGTCTTGTGAGCAAGAATTCTACTTTGTGAACTGCTGGCATTAAAGTTGTGAGCGAGCGATTCGGCTACTGCATCAATTAGTTTGCTCTGGAGCCACCCTTCCTGAGCTAAGACAAAAATGTGTGAGCCGGAGGCTAAAAAACTGTGAGCTAGCTCACACTAACTCAGCTTAGAGGGATCACTGGTTGCCAGCATCGCTGGTCTAGGCCTCCCTTGCTGCTGATAGGTCCCTCTGCTGGCCAGCTGATTGGCAGTGGTGGGAGGGCCCCTGAGCAGGGGATTCCCCGCCTCCAGAGGGGTCTGTCAACCCTATCTCCTGATGACAACAATCAGTTCACAGGGCACTTTTTGTAGAAAAAGCCCAGCAGGAGCTCATTAGCATAATAGGCCACACCCAACAACAGGAACTCATTAGCATATTGGGCCACACCCCTGACAGCACAGCTCATTGGCACACTAGGCCGCACCCCCATGTTACCAGAAGTGTGGTCATCCAGCCACACCCACCTTTTGCTTCTTATTCTCTTTACCTTGTTTGTTGTCAAAACCCAGGACTTTTTGCATGTTAGGCCACACACCCCTAATGTAGCCAATCCTAATGAGTTTCTGCTGTTGGGCGTGGCCTATTATGCTAATGAGTTCCTGCTGGGCGTGGCCAATTTGGGAGCCAGCTGGAACTCCGTTCCTGTGTGTTCCTGCCCCAAAATAGCCCTGGTTCTGTAGGAGGAGATGGCTGCTTTGGAGGGCGGGCTCTGTGACATCACATCCTACTGAACTCCCTCCTCTCTTCAAATCCTGTCCTTGCTGGACTCCACCCCCACGAGGGAGCCATAATCAAAGGCAGGGACATTCGCTACCAGTCTGGTTGGATTGACTCTTCAAATGAGATGTTGTTACCAGCCATGTGGGTCTCCAAGCCAAACTTGCCAAACTGGAAGCCAGTCTACCCAGTGCCTTGAATTAGGACCAACCAAATGACACCTAACAGTGTGTCAGCTTTCAGATTCCCATAGCTCTCCATCAGACTCTCTTTTAATCTGGGAGAACCGGGTTTGATTCCCCACGTCTCCACATGCAGCTGCTGGTGTGACCTTGGGTCAGTCACGAGTTCTCTCAGAGCTGTTCTCTCCCAAGCAGTTCTCGAAAAGCTCTCTCAGCCCCACCTATCTCACAGGGTGTCTGTTGTGGGGAGGGGAAGGGTAAAGAGATTATAAACTGCTCTGAGACTCCTTCGGGTAGTGAAGGGTGGGGTATAAATCCATTCTCTTCTTCATCATCACCATCTTTTACAGCATTCAAAACCCTGTAACCTCTAGCTTGCTGAATCGTTGTGGCGAGCTCAAAAGCTCACGCACTGTTATGTGTTATCTGGTCAGTCCTAATAAAAGGTTAAGAGCAGACTGTGTTCTAATTCAGATGAACTCCTGCACAGCAGGTTAACAGCTAGTTTTTGCCCGTCTCCTTGTCACTTTCCGATAACAGTATCCATGTCCTCAGTTCCTTCTCTCTTTTGTGGATTTTAAAAATCTCAAACTCTTCTTTCCATATATTCCTTTAGCTTTCACTATCTTAGCAATGATTGGTTCATTCTTCACCTCTTCTTCCTGCCCATTATATTCTTGGGCTGTGATAGTTTCTGGTCGATTCCTCTAGACAGGAGCCGTCCCTTGGAGTCAGAGATCTGCTGCTTTGCTTTCCAACCTGGTTTAAATTCTGGATGCTGCCCGGGGGCTTCTCAGCAATTTTCTGGGATTGGTTCCTGAAAAGAGGCAAGGCACACCTGAAATCAAATGGAAGAAAGCACCTCAAATCCTAGAAGGAAAAGGATTCAATAGCGTACCGGATTTGCTTCAAAGTGCCGGTTCTTACCTTTAAAGCTCTCTATGGCCAGGGTCTAATATATGCCTTTCCCCATATGTTCCCCCAAGGGCACTATGGTCGGGGGCCCAACATCTTTTGGTTACCCCAGGCCCCAGGGACGTCAAACTCACTGTGACCAGGGCCAGGGCCTTTTTGGTGGCGGCTCCTACCTGGTGGAATGAGCTCCCAGAGGAGATCCGGGCCCTGCGGGACCTTGTGCAGTTACGCAGGGCCTGCAAGACGGAGCTCTTCCGCCAGGCTTTTGAGTAGGAGCCGCCGCCACTGTACCCCCACTGCACCGCTACTGCAAAGAGCGGGGATGCCATCGGGGTGCATGATGGCCCTGGGCCGAAGATCGGAAGGCAGCGTCGCCCTGGAACCTGCTTTGTTGTTCTGGGTCCATCTTCCAGAACCCATCTTGGAACTATGAACTTTCAGAGCACCAGCACTTTATTGTAATTTTGTATTGTTTTATCCTGCTTTTAACTGTTTTATCATGGCTTTGTGCCCTTATTGTTAGCCGCCCTGAGTCCGTTGGGGAGGGCGGGATATAAATTTGAATAATAAATAAATCAAAAGGGAAGGAGGATTTGAAATGGTCCTCCTTGGAATGCTTGAACTATGCACTGGTGGGTGCAGTGGAGTGGTTGAAGCATCAGAGCTCTGGGTTCAAATCCTCACTCAGCCATATATTTTACCGGGAGACCAGTCACAGACACATTCTCTCAGTGTAATCTGCTTCACAGAGCTGTTGTAAGGATGAAACAGGGGAGGCAAGAGCCATGTACACTGCCCTGAGCTGTTGGAGGCAGGGCAGGACAGAAATTTATTGAATAGACCTGTTCCTCTGTCCCAGTAGGCAAAGGTGGGCTGTGATGAGGACGTATACTCTGCACATGTTCAGAAGTGTTTCCAGCTTAGCTTTTTTACTTAGGGCAGTACGTCCCAAACTGTTTACATCTTTTAAAAATTCTTTTTGAATTAAATGACCTGCTTGCAGAACAGATCACCCTTGTATTTTAGGAAGAGCCTGGTGTGCCTCCTCATTGGCATGAGGCCAACCCAGATCAATCACTCATTCAGAGAAGCCTTCTGTCAAGACCTCAGCTGCCTCTCTACATCTGGAGTGATTGAATGACAGGGGCACACTATATGCAGGCCCCGGTCACACGCAGAATTAGCCGCGCGATGAATGCCCGGCGGATTTTATGGGCGCGATCACATGGGAACATCTGGCAAATATGCCGCACCCGTCGGCAACCTGGATCGCCCCGCCGAAGATGCAGGGTGAAAAGATACATGGGAAAGTGCAGTATTTTTCAGAAAATGTGTGGCACGGGCGGGCATGTGATAGTAGAAGCACGTATCCTGTCGCATCCGGCGCCCGTCTGCGTCCCACTGGATTTTTTTACACCTCCATGGTATGCGTGCAAATGCGGAACTGTGCATGCATACAAACACGTTACTGCTGAATACCCTTCTTTGCCACGCTTCACCATCAACATGTGATCGGCAGCTGATGGCCTGAGCACGGAGCCTCAGGAGAATGTCTGATCGCGATACTGCACTTCATTTTGCTCCAGAGCAAAAAGCCTCGCCCCCCCCCCCCCGATTATCTCACTCGTGTCTGGGACTGCAGAGATGCATCTGAAATACCTAGGATTGCCAGGCCCCCTGGTGGAGGTGGGAGTCCCCCGCCAACAGGCCGTGCCCCTCGGCTGCTGATCAGCTGACTGGTGGGATGACTTACCCAGAGAAAGAGGAAGGCCCAGGTTTCGTCCCTTGGCCTCACACAGGAAGTGACATCATCACAGCACTGATGTTCAGGTAACGCTCTGGTATTTGGGCAAAAACTCTACGGTAGAAGCTGGTTTCACCATATATACCCAAATACCAGAGTGCCACCTGAATGTCACTGTTGTGATGTCACTTCCTGTGCGATGCGGCCTGGGCCTTTCTCTTTCTCCAGGTAAGTCCCCCCCCCATCCCTTGCCAATTGTCAGGAGAGACCTGGCAACTGTAGAAATACCTGCTATCAAACAGGGGGTGATTGAAAAGGGAGAAGCTGTGATCATGCAGAGACTTAACAGTCAGCCTCTTCTGTGGGTGTTGACAGTGGGCTCATAGAGGTCTCTTGAATTCTCTCACAGCATACACATGTGCATATTAGTGTTCAGTCTGGGAATAAATGACTTAGTGAGATCAACAGATAACCAAATAGGTCATTCCATGACTGTGGGGTGGGATCTTTTGGAAGTCGTTCACAACAGGCTTGAAGCAAGCCAAACTTCCTTCCTTCTCGACATCTCTCTGCTCTTCAAAATCTGCTAAGTTTTGCTGTCTGCTCTTGGTTGGGAAACAAATGTACTTGTCATGCCTTGGGGACACCCTCAGATCCCCATGACACCCCTCACTTGATCAGCAAGGAGAATGACTGGCATGCAACCCCCTGCGGGGTTTAGAGGACTAATTAAATGATGTACCCCCCAAGGCAAAGAGCACCACACAATTGCCTCTGCTTCCCTCCTGAGACTCAGACTCAGAGCCCTCTGAAGGTTCCTCCCCCCTCCATTTCCACTGAGGAATACCTGAGTCATTGAACTCCAGAGCTGTAAGATTGGGGGATTGGCCTAAACCAGGAATTTTCAAGCAAGACCTCTCGCTGAGCTGGTTTCTGCACTGCAACGTCTTCAGTGCTGAACGAAGGGTAAATAGAACAGTACCCTTCCCCCCTCCTCTGGGGTGGGGGAATGCAAATACTAGAGGAATGGCATACTGGGGTATCAAAATCTCTTCCCATCAGCCAGCTCATGGGGGGAGACCTTTGCTGCTCTTCTGGTAGTGTTTGCCAGACAGCAATGAATTTACTAGCTGTTGGTGCCCTGACTTGGGTGCCTCAGGCTAGCTTGTTCTCATCAGAAGCTAAACAGGGGGGGTGCCCTGGTCAGTACTGGGATGGGAGACCTCCAAGGAAGTCCAGGGTTGCAATTTGCTACACAGAGGAGGGGAATGGCAAGCCACCTTTGTTTGTCTCTTGCCTTGAAAACCCTATGGGGGGTCTCTATTAATTGGCTGTGACTTTCCACCATCATGATAGCCGGCCAGCCGGCCAGAAAGAAGCTCCAAGGAAGAATCAGGGTGAAGTCTGGTAACCGGCTGTGCATTCCAGAGAGGTTCTCCCAGATCAGGGTCTGCACTCCTTACCACATTCTTAACCACTACTACCAAGCTGCCCCTGAGATTTCACCCACTTTATCCAAAGTAGCTTCCTTGAATGTATAGATCAGGAACAAACCTCTAGCAAAATTATGTGGTGGTTCAAGGCTGGACAAAATTCTAGAGGGAAATTTCACTTGCCTTAGCAAAACTGTTCAGCTTTCTTCTAAATCCAGACAGCCAAGCCAAATCTCCTACCTATTTTTCACTGAAGTTCTCCAGTATTAAAACAGCCTCCTGTTTTGGGAGAATTTTTGGTTCTGCTTGCACAAATGTTCACTTCCATCGCAACCCCTCCCCGCATACTCGATTTCATTTGCTTCAGTGATGTCATCATGTACACAGCCTAATGATGTCGGGTCTTTGACTGTGTTGTCCCTGATTGGCTGGGATTACCCATGTGACTAATCTGGAATGAGAAAGAAGCAGCAAGCATGAAGAAGAACCACCAAATGTACAACTGCACTAAAACAGGAGCAAAAAGAGAGTAACCATCAAATCGTTACTTGTTCGTTCAAATGAAGAATGTTTAGTGCTGCGCATGATAGACATTTTGCCTAAATTCATCTTGATTTTTGGGTTTAGACAAAATATGGCGTGTGCCTTTTGCAGTCCAGTCTTCCCTGCCATGTAGGGCTGCCAGTCCTGGGTTGGGAAATACCTGGAGATTTTGGAGGTGGAGCCTGAAGGGGGTGGGGTTCAGGGAGGGGTGGGGCCTCAGTGGGGAATAATGAAGAAGAAGAGAAGAGATTGGATTTATACCCCGCCCTTTACTTGGAGTCTCAGAGCGGTTTACAAACTCCTCTCCCTTCCCCTCCTTACAACAGACACCCTGTGAGGTGGGTGGGGCTGAGAGAACTCTGTCACAAACTGCTCTTTTTCAAGGACAGCTGTGCCAGAGCTTGTGACTGACCCAAGGTCACATCAGCAGGTGCAAGTGGAGGAGTGGGGAATCAAACCCGGTTCTCCCAGATTAGAGTCCGCACACTTAACCACTACACCAAACTGCCATAGAGTCCACTTCCCAAAGTGGCAATTTTCTCCAGGGGAAAGGATCTCTGTCTCTTGGAGATCAGTTGCAATCCCAGGAGATCTCCAGCCAGCCCCTGGAGGTTGGCAATCCTATCGCCACAGGCCCTCGCTTCTACAGAAAACAAGCTCTCAAAGCCATTGTGGATCAAGTCATCTTTCTGACCCAGCTCCTGCTTGCTGAAGGCCAATTTATTTAATTTTCGCCACACAAACAGAGCTGGACTGTTGGTCCAAAAGGGAGGGGGAAATCAGGTTGACTCCCTGAATTGATCAGGCAGATGATAAACACGTGAGTGAAGGCAGAAGGCTTCTCAAGCAGGGCCGAGCAACCTGTCAGAGAGAGCAAGCTCATTTTTCATTCTTCTGGCTCTGGGGAAAACACTCCTTCCTCAAGCAAGGGGCATCTGTCAGTGTCAGCCTCAAGGATGCTGAGGATGCTGGCAGTGTCTGTTTTGTTCATCAAGAAGTGTGTGTGTGGGGGGGAAGCAAAACCTCCCCTCCAAAATTAATATTAATATAATACTGTCAGGACACCAATTTGGAGTCCTGACAGCCGCCCGGCCAGCCTTTGTGGTAGAGTCCCCGAGAAAGCTGAAATGAAGATAAAATTGTTTTTGGGCCAGGTTTGAGAAATGACTCCAAGCGGTTTGCACATTCCTGAGCAGAACTTGAGTGGCGTTTAGGGCCGTTGAAAAGTGCTGGGTTCGCCGCGTGTTCAGCAAATAAAGAGCCGTGTTTTCCAAATGTGTGCCTTTCCGCTTCGACTTGTTTGCAAAGGAACCCCGGTGCACCTGTTTGGGACCTTTTTGTGTCACAGAGGGTTCTGGGGGATATTCTCAGGTGCATTGTGGGATACCGACTAGGCTTCCTGGACTTTGCTGACCAGAGGACAGTCTGTTTGCTGCATATTGCAAAATGGAGTTGTCATGGGAAAAGCTTCAAGGAAGCTTGTCTGCCTGCATTGATCTTCTTGCTAAGGAACTTTTCTCTTTATGTATCTCGTGTTTTTTTCCCTTGTAGGTTATGGGTATGGACCAGTGCCTAAATAGGGTTGCCAGCAGTGTTCCCGCTAAGCTGAGTTAGTGTGCGCTAGCTCACAGTTTTTTAGCCTCCGGCTCACACATTTTGGTCTCAGCTCAGGAAGGAGGGCTGCAGAGCAAACTAATTTATGCAGCCGCCAAATCGCTCGCTCACAACTTCAATGCCAGTAGCTCACAAAATCGATTTTTTCACTCACAAGACTCCACAGCTTAGAGGGAGCCTTGGCTGCCAGTTTCCAGGTGGGGTCGTTTCGTAGAAAAAGAGCTCGGGGAACTCATTAGCATAACTCATTAGCATATGCCACACCCCCTGACATCACCGGAAGTG
>NW_015174303.1:475685-481454 GCF_001447785.1 Gekko japonicus | reverse complement strand
CATAAGGCCACACCCCCTGACATCACCGGAAGTGTGTCATAAGGCCACACACCCCGCCCCCAACAGTCCCGGCCGCCGCCACCAGCCTTGGAGCTCCACTGCCGAGCCCCATGAGGGGCCCGGTGGTGGACCTGCAAGGCCAGTGGGAGTGCAAGGAAGCCCCGCGAAGGCCCTCCCTGGCCCCAGGCAGGCAGGGGTGGGGAGAGGCAGGGAGGAAGCAACTTACCCTCCCTCTTCTCCTGCCTCCTCCTGGCTGAATGAGGGCCGGAAGCGGGGCGGCCGGAAGCAGGGGGTGTGGCTTCGTCATGTGCCACACACCCCGTACCTCACCTGGGGGAACTGCGATCCCCCGCGATCCCCCCCGAAATGACCTCTGCTTCCAGAGTTCCACACGGGGCTGTCAACGATGAGCTGGGAAATTCCTGGAGATTTGGGGTCTGGAGCCTGGGGAAGGGAGGGACCTCAGCAGGCTATCCTGCCATACAGTCCACTCTCCAAAGGAGCCATTTTCTCCAGGGGAGAGGAGCTCTTATTCCTCGAGGACAGCTGTAATTCCGGGTGATCTTCAGGCCCCACCCGGAGCTTGGCAACCCTACTACCATAGCTTAGTCCTTGCACTTAGTCCAGCTGTTGGTGACTGATAGTATTGGTAAGTGACGCTTAGAATATGAGCTATATCCACTAAAGAGTGATTAACACTTGGAATTCACTGCCACAGGAAGTGGTGGCAGCTACAAGAATGGATGGCTTCAAGAGGGAATTAGATAAGCATATGGAGCAGAGGTCCATCAGTGGCTATTAGCCACAAGGTATAGATAGGGACTCTGAGGCAAGTGATGCTCTGTCTTCTTGGTGCTTGGGGGGGTCAACAGTGGGAGGGCTTCTAATGTCCTGGCCCCACTGGTGGACCTCCTGATGGCACTGGTATTTCTGGCCACTGTGTGACACAGAGTGTTGGACTGGATGGGCCTTTGGCCTGATCCAACATTGGCATCTCTTATGTTCTTATGTTCTTATGCCCATAACCCTCACCTCCAGTCCAAGCGTTCCCTGTCTCGGGTTGCATAGAGGAGCCAGGACAACTTTTCCTCTCCCCTCGAGTCCCATTTATGTGGTTACAAAAGCTCCCTTGGTTCTGGTGCTGCATCAGAAGGTCATGGAGTGAGCCCAAACCTGAAGCAAACCCAGCGGGACTTGGCCATCTCTAGGATCTTGGACCTGATCTCGTCAGAGCTCGGAAGCTAAGCGGGCTCAGGTATGGATGGCAGACCACCAAAGAAGACCGGGGTTGCTATGCCGAGGAAGGCAATGGCAAACCGCCCCTACTTATCTCTTGCCTTAAAAGAGAGTGGAACTTCATGGGGTAGGGCTGCCGATCTCCAGGTGGCACCTGGAGATCTCCCACTACTACAATTGATCTCCAGATGACCAAGATCAATTCCCCTGGAGATGGGGTTGCCAGCAATGTTCCCTCTAAGCTGTGGAGTCTTGTGAGCAAAAACTCTACTTTGTGAGCTCCTGGCATTCAAGTTGTGAGTGAGCGATTTGGCTGCTGCATAAATTAGTTTGCTCTGGAGCCATCCCTTCCTGAGCTAAGACAAAAAAAGTGTGAGCTGGAGGCTAAAAATCTGTGAGCTAGCTCAGAGTAACTCAGCTTAGAGGGAACACTGCCAGTTCGGGGGTGGAAAATACTTGGAGCCTTTGGGGGGTGGATCCAGGAGAGGGTGGGGTTTGGGGAGGGGAGGGGAGGGACTTCAATGGAGTATGAATGAATGATGTTTATTTACGGTCAAAGACCATTTGTCCTTCAACGGAGTACAGTGGAGTACTATAGCATGGTACAATGCCATAGAGTCCACCCTTCAAAGCAGCCATTTCCTCCAGGGGAGCTGATCTCTGCCAGCTGGAGATCAGTTGTAAAAGCGGGAGATCTCTGGGCCCCACCTGGAGGCTGGTAACCACACCTGGAGAGAAAGGCCACTGTGGAGTCCGGACTCTATGGCCTTTTACTCTGCCATAGTCCCTCCCCTCCCCAAACCCCAGGCTCCACCCCCAAAATCTCCAGGTATTTTCCAGTCCAGAGCTGGCAGCCCTTGTCATGGGGTTGCCATGCATCAGTTGTGGCTTGACAGCTTTGCTTTACCTTTTCTAACTAGAAAACTAAATTCTGCATCACACACAACTCTTGGCACATCACACACACACACACACACACAAACTCTTGGCACAGCGATGATCTTGTTCCTGCTCTCGAGTGTGTGTAGCGAAAGTGATTAATTCCCCCCAGCTAGCCTCCATAGCTGGGGGAAAGGCTTCCTAACCAGAAGGGGAGGTTTCCAGCCCAGCTTGAACCTTGGGACCCTGTCATTTGAGGAAATGAACCACTCGAGTCGATTCTGTTGGCCAGGGTGGCGCGCTGGAACTTGGAGCCTGTCGACGTGCCGCCAGTCTGTAATCTGTAATTAACACCCGGGTCACTTGGGAAGGAAAATGCCTCTGAGTCAGGTCAGCCGGATCAATATGGCAATGAACTTGAGTGGCTCAGCAGCTTAATTCCAGAAAAGGAGAGAGAGTGATGCAAGAAAGTCCCCGAGGCCCTGCCTGAACACAGGCCAAGTCCAGTGTTACCTTTGCAGCCCGCTGCTTCATTCCAAGGGGGAGGACCTGACTTCTGGAGCACGTGGGCGAGGAGGATGCTGGCTTACAAAGCGGGCTGGTCCTGGTGGCAGGGCACAGGAGTCAGGACCCACATCAGCCTCAGACGGACAGAGTTTTAATAGCTACCAGAGCAATAGCAGCTGCTGCTGTTCGATCAGTGTATATGGCTCTTGATCAAGCAATACAAGGGTGCAACCAGGCCTCTGCCCCAAGGAGTTTACAGTCTGTGATAACAGGGAGCTGGGAGGGGTAGCAAAAGAGAGCCAGGAAAGAGTCACAGACGTAGGCTCACAGCTGCAACCCCCACCAGACTTCCTCCATGAGTGTGCCACTTCTAGCTGCTGACATGCTACGCCAGTTGTGGGTTCCCCTCTTCTTTCTTGCCATGTCAAGATGGCCTCTTCTTCCCTTGGAGTTCCCTTCAGAGGCATTTCCCTGAGTCACTATTCTTGGCTCCATGGTGGCCTCTCTCTGAACACATCTGGATTAGTGTGATGTAGAGGTTAGAGATCCAGACTGTGATATAGGAGACTAAGTTTCAAATCCCTGCTCTGCCATGGAAGCTTGCTGGGTGATCGTAGGTCAGTCACACACTCTCAGCCCTAACCTATCCAGTTAGGGTTGCCAAGTGAGAATTCAGCCGCAGCGGGGGACTCCTGGCTGGCGACTGGAGCGGGCACGCTGGGGGCGGGGCCATGATCATCCGAGGGAAAACCATAGAGTTTTCCCTCGGATGACCATGGTCCCGCCCCCAGCGTGCCCGCGTCACTTCCGGGCGACGTGCACGTCGGGGTGGAGTTCCCCCTGGGGCCTGCGGGGGGGGGACCATAGAGTCTATGGCTATTCCTAGAGAGTGACAGCCTTTCTCAGAAGTGACTTCTGGTCTTTCCAGGAAGTGATGTTATGCTGCTGGCCAGCGGCCATTTTTTATTTTACTTTTCTCCCACTGTCACTCAGAGCAATGGTGGGAAACACCAGCTGGAGGCAGAGGATCCTCTGCCCCCAACAGGGAGCTGGCATCCGTACCATCAACATACCTTGTGTGAGAGATCAGCTTGCTTCACCCTAAGTGTGTCTGATGGGGAAAATAAGAGCTGAAAATAGAAGTATTGCAGTAAATGAAGATTTAAATTTTCGAAGTCTAGAAACAGTCTGCTCCCCGGGCAGCTGGTCTTTTCCAGAAATAAAAATCCCCTTGTATTTGGCAAGAGTTCAGCAAATAAAAATCCATGTAACTAAAGCTGCAGACTGTAATTTTTTTAGCAAGAGTTGGGAGAGGTTTTGGATAGAGGCGCTGCTTCCAGGGTTTCTTGCACACCCTTTTGAAGAAGAAGAAGAGGAGAGATTGGATTTATACCCCGCCCTTCACTACCCAAGGGAGTCTCAGAGCGGCTTACAAACTCCTTTCCCTTCCCCTCCCCACAACAGACACCCTGTGAGGTAGGCGGGGCTGAGAGAGCTCTGACAGAAACTGCTCTTTTTCAAGAACAGCTCTTATCAGAACTATGGCTTGCCCAAGGTCATCCAGCCAGGTGCAAGTGGAGGAGTGGGGAATCAAACCCGGCTCCCCCAGATTAGAGTCCGCGCACTTAACCACTACACCAAACTAGCTCTCTGCAATGCACCACAGCTCCTCCTGCTGGTCTGCCAAATTCAAATCCCAAACTCCAGGTGGGGCCTGGAGATCTCCCAGAATTACACCTGCTCTCCAGATGACAGAGATCATTTCCCCTGGGGGGGGGGGAAATGACTGCTTTGGGGAGTGGACAGCTGAGCGTCCTGTCCTCCCCAAATTCCACCTTCCCCAAGATCCACCCTCTCCCCACATCTCCAGGAATTTCCCAACCCAGAACTGACAACCCACCTGCCAAAGCATCCTGAAGGCGCCAAAGGTTGCTCAAAGAATATTAGAAAATATAACCTTGAAGCCCAGTTTGTTCATCGCGACAAGGGGAAATATTTCTGACGAACTGTAGCCAATGTTTTCTCTGGAAACAAACAGAAAGTATTCCCAGGGAGGGAGACGAAATACAGCCCCCACAATTTTTTCTGGACGTTCTTTCCAAATCTGTACGTACGTCCATGGATGTGGCAGCCGATCACAACTGTGTGGCAGAGTGTTCACCAACGGAGCCTCTGCACTGGGCCACAGATGCCTGTAGCGTGTGGGGGGGTCTCCTCCTCCCAGCTGGATCCCTTCTTTTGCTCTTCAATCCACGCACTTTCCTGAGCTGTCCCTGAGCAAAAGAACCCAGTGCCAGCTTACGATGCCAAGTCCAATCAGAGCCTCCTGCCAAATGGACTCAACGCCGCCAGTTGTGTTGGGTTTTGTGGAGTGGAACATTCCCCCCCCCTTTAATGGAGATGCCAATGTCCAGACTAAAAGAGCTGAACTGGAACGTCAAAGCCAAGTACATGGTTAGCATCTGCTGGCAGCCACAGGATTGGACATCCATGCCTTGAGGCGAGGAGAGCCACTGCCTGCGTCAGGGAGCCCAAGCCCTTCGTAGGCCCTCAGGAGCTATCATGCTACAAGAGGATGCTGGTTACAGAGAATACGTGCTTGGCATTTGCCGGAGCACTGAATGCAGCAGTCACAAAAGTTGCCAGCCTCCAGGTGGGGCCTGGAGATCTCTCAACATTACAGTGCCTCTTTGGACAACAGAGATCGGTTCCCTTGGAGGAAATGGCTGCTTTAGAGGGTGGACTCTACGGGATTATGCCCTCCTTTCCCGGGCTCTGCCCCCTGCTTCTCTAGGAGTTTCCCGACATGGAGCTGGCAGACCTACATGTAGGGAATTTTCCCATTCCTTGTGAGTAGCCTTGCTTCTCGAACTCACAAAGCAGCCTTATCAGACTCTTGGGCCCTCACGGTAAGTATTTTCTCTTCTGACTGGCAGCATCTCTCCAGGGTCTTAGACTGAGGTCTTTCCCATTATTTACTATCTGAACTGAATGGAAGGTCGGTAGCTCAGCAGTTCGAGACCCGAGTGCCGCATGACGGAGTGAGCTCCCGTCTCTAGTTCCAGCTCCTGCCAACCTAGCAGTTCGAAAGCAAAAAATTGCAAGTAGATAAATAGGTACCACTTCGGTGGGAAGGTAACAGCGTTC
>NW_015174303.1:454178-475223 GCF_001447785.1 Gekko japonicus | reverse complement strand
GAACCACAGATAGGGTTGCCAGGTCTGGGTTGGAAAATATCTGGAGGCTTTGGGGGTGGAGCTGGGAGAGGGCGGGGTTTTGGGAGGGGAGGGGCCTCAGCATGGTACGACACCATGGAGCCCAGTCAGCAATGAAGTAGGATTAGCAGAAATCTGAGAACAAAGCTGAAACAAAGCATAGGTAATAACCTGACATGTTAAGCAATGCAAACATTGCATAATAGGATTATACAAACAGCAACAGACAGTATGTACTGTACACAGTAGCGTAGTCCACAGTCACCTTCCCTTTATTAAACCATTGTTCTGAACCTTTTCATTATGTGGTAGAAGGTCCCCTCAAGTCATAGCCAACTTCTGGTGACCCTCGTAGGGTTTTCAAGTCAAGAGACGATCAGAGGTGGTTTGCCATTGCCTGCCTTTTCATAGAAACCCTGGACTTTCTTGGTGGTCTCCCATCCAAGGACTAAACAGGGCCAACCTTGCTTAGCTTCGAGATCAAGCTTATAGTATATCCCTATTGCCTGCCTGTATGATGGTTCCAAGTTGCTGAAAAAGAGCTCTACTTGACGACTTTGGGCATCAATATCTAACTAGATATATGCATTTTTGTTCACTCCTGGAATAGATGGATACCCTTGTGGTGTAGTGGTTAAGATCAGTGGACTCTAATCCGGAGAACTGAGTTTGATTCCCCACTCCTCCACATGAAGCCTGCTTGGGTGACCTTGGGCCAGTCACATTTCTCTCAGAACTACCTCACAAGTTGCCTGTTGTGGGGAGAGGAAGGGAAAGGCAGTTGTAAGCCGCTCTGAAGCTCCTTAAGGTAGAGAAAAGCAGGATATAAAAACCTCTTCCTCTTCTTCTTCCTCTTCATACCAGTATTGAGATAAAGCCAATTCCAAGGTTCAGGTGTCTGTCAGGTTTGGAAGATGAGCGCTTGTGTATTTCGTGTAACCAGTATAAAATGTGGCTTTTCTTGGCCGTTCTTTCTTTGCTTTACTCCTCTTGCAGCCCATAAATCCAAAATGTGTGATTATTTGCATGTGCCAAGCATCCTCCGGGCTGTTGTCCAACATTTGCATTAATGTCTCCGCTTGCCCTCGGTTTAAGTTTGCATGATTATTGGGAACCTCCCCCCTCTCCCCGAAAAGGAAAAAAAAAGAACTTTCCAAAGGTTGCGTCTCCTGCTGCTTAAAAGCAAAACAATTATGTAAGGCTGGCGAGCCAATCAAGGGGGGAGCGGGAAACCAGCAAGCCCCCTCGGCTGAAAGTCACTCTTTAATCTGGGCTTTCTCCTTGCCCAGCGAGCCTTCCGGGCAGACTATCCAAGGGCAGAGCAATCAGAAGCTGCAGCTACACAGACGGAGAGTAATCGGGTGCCTCTCCTCTAGGAACCCCTGCAAGGGCAAAGATGAACAATGCTGTGTGTTTTCAGATGCACCAAATTGATTCTGCTCGGCGGATCATCGAGTGGCATAAAAACGGCGCTGTTTCAATAACATGCCCAGGCGAAACCATTCGTGCAAATGCACAGGCCTGGTTTGTCTCTGGAATGAGGGTTGCCAGCTCTGAATTGTGAAATACCTGGAGATTTTGCAAGTGGGAAGGCGAGGTTAGGGGGGGGGAGAGGTCTCAGTGGGGTGTAATACTATAGAGTCCACCTTCCAAAACAGCCATTTTCTCCAGGGGGCCTGATCTCTGTCATCTGGAGACCAGTTCCAGGTGGGAAGCCGTGCTGATCTCCAGCATCTTTGTTACCTGTCATCTTTCCACACTGTGTGTTCCCGGTTTTGCTTGTTATCGCCTGGGGTCTGGCAACCCTATTGGATGTATGTCTTTGTGTGTGTGCTGGAATTTGGGGCTGCCATGCTGAACTGCAGACCGGAAGGCCGGTAATTCAGCAGTTCGAGACCCGAGTGCCGCAAGATGGAGTGAGCTCCCATCTCTGGCCCCAGCTCCTGCCAACCTAGTAGTTCGAAAGCAAGAAATTGCAAGTAGATAAATAGGTACCACTTCGATAAGAAGGTAACAGCATTCTGTGCGCCTCGGCATCTAATGCCGGCCACATGACCACGGAAATGCCTCTGGACAGCGCTGTAACCCAATGGGCTTCCGTGGTTTTAGTTCACACATGATTGGGCCAAAATTAAGGCATGTTACTGGCATGTGAGTGAACCTGCCCTTGAGGACTGTCAGCAACAGTTGAACATAGGAGATGATATTTCCAGCATACCTCTTACATCTAGAAAATGTAGATGCTGGGTATGAACGATGATTCGATGGCCACTTGAAACTTCTTTAAGGTGCCTCAGGAAGTCCCTTGCTTTGCTAGCACCTTCAGAGTTAGCTAGTTTGGTGTAGTGGTTAGAAGTGTGGACTCTAATCTGGGAGAATCAGGTTTGATCCCCCACTCCTCCACATGCAGCTCTGGTGTGACCTCCGGTCAGTCACAAGTTCTTTCAGCACTGTTCTCTCAAGGACAGTTCTCAGGAGAGCTCTCTCAGTCCCACCTACCTCACTGGGTGTCTGCTGTGGGGAGGGGAAGGGAAAGGAGATTGTAAGCCGCTCTGAGACTCCAAGTGAAGGGCGGGGTATAAATCCAATCTCCTCCTCCTCCTCCTTCTAGTATCAACTCCTGCATTTAAACTTCCCCACCTCCAAGTTACACCAAACTTACTGGGATCATTGGAGCTATTCTCAGAATTCCTATAGATGTTTCGGCTGAGCAAGACTCTTCGCATTAAGCTTGAATTTTGCTTTGGCCTAGATTTCATGGCAAGTGCTGGGATGCGCTGAACACCCTCCAACAATTTATCCCCGAGAAATGTAGAAATTCAGCGTTTTTAAAGTTCTCAAAGACTTTTTACCCTCCTCAGGGATGACAAACAGCCTGAATAGTCCCAACTAGTCTGAGCTTTCGAGAGCTTGGCTGCCAAGCACGGTTGGCCCCAGTTAGTACTTGGATGGGAGACCACCAGGGAAGTCCAAGGTTGCTACGCCTAGGAGGGCATGGGCAAACCACCTGTGTTCCTCTCTTGCCTGGAAAACCCCATGAGGCGTTGGCCAAGGTCTGTTGGGACTCGATGGCACGTCGTTATTATATGATTGAGGGGGTGAGAGGTTTTGAGCAGACCTGAAATGAATATTTGCAGACATCTGAAATTTGCTGGAATGGAAAACATGGCCAGTCAGTTTTGAATAGTCAATTCTGGCTGTGGAATGGACTGTTTGCAATGTTGAGTATGAAATGTTGCTGCCGCATCTGCCTCTTCCAGGTTTGTTTGGATTTTGCCAGGCACCAGATTCCAAAGTTGTGGAAACAGATGACTGTTGATTGTTAGACACGATCACCAGCTAATAAATATAGAATCATAGAGTGGGAAGGGACCTCCAGGGTCATCTAGTCCAACCCCCTGCGTAATGCAGGAAATTCACAAATACCTCCCCCCACACACACACACCCTGTGACCCTTGTTCCATGCCCAGAAGATGATTAAAAAAACCCCTGCAGGATCCCTGGGCCAAACTGACCTGGAGAAAAATTGCTTCCTGACCCCAAAGGGGTGATTGGCATTTCCCTGGGTGTGTAAGAAAGGGCCACAAGAACTAAGCTCTGGTTCAGCCCTTCCTGCCCATATTTTCATGATCTGCCTAAGTTCACAGAATCAGCACTGCTTAAAAACCTCCAAAGAAGGAGAGCCCACCACCTCCCAAGGAAGCCTGTTCTACTGAGGAACCTCTCTAGCTTGTCAGGAAGTTCTTCCTAATGTTTAGCCCAAAACTCCTTTGATTTGATTTCAACCCATTGGTTCTGGGGCAACAGAAAACAACTCCATACCATTCTTCGTATGATAGTCCTTTAAGTACTTGATGATGATGATGATGATGATGATGATGATGAAGGAGAAGAGATTGGATTTATAGTCCACCCTTTACTACCCAAGGGAGTCTCAGAGTGGCTTACAAACTCCTTTCCCTTCCCCTCCCCACAACAGACACCCTGTGAGGTAGGTGGGGCTGAGAAAGCTCTTGACACAAACTGCTCTTTTTCAAGAACAGCTCTTATCAGAACTACGGCTTGCCCAAAGTCATCCAGCAGGTGCAAGTGGAGGAGTGGGGAATCAAACCCGGTTCTCCCAGATTAGAGTCCGCGCACTTAACCACTAGTCCACTACACCAAACTGGCTCTCTACTACACCAAGATGGTTATCCTATCACCTCTCAGTTGCCTCTCATTGTGTGTTATTTACCAAATGCTATCAGATGCATCATTCAATATCTGATGTCCCAGCTATCGATAGCTGGCAAATGTTCAAAGCATTCCCCATAACTGCTTGACCCAAATATTCACAGGGGGAGAATTTTTAGGAGCAATTCTTCGGAAGCAAATTCTCTCCTGCTGTCAGTGATCCCTGGGAAAAAAACCCCGTACAAATGCAAAGTTTATTTTTAACGTCTCGATGGCCCTCCTTGGGACGGAAGGCTCTGCCGGGCTCTGAGAAGGGGGTGTCTGCAAGGAGGCCCTGGGAGCTGGCAGGGTGAATCCGGCCCATGAAGCAGGTGCTCGTTTCCGCTCACACAAAACCTCTTTGTCTGGACCAGACAAGCTCTCGAGTGTTGGGGAGGGGACGCTGCCGACCGTTGGATGAAAACCCCTTCTGTTTGCTCTCACTGTGATAGTGCAGGCAGTGTTTGGGGGAAGGCCTCTGGAAGCTGGGCTTCTTTCGAAGCACAGGCAGCATGTGAAATCCCTGCAGGCCTCAATTTTAGCGTCGCCAAATCTGGGTTGGGAAGTTTCTGGAGATTGGGGGGTGGTAAGGTTGCCAGGTCTGGGTTGGGGAATAGCTGGAGATTTGGGGGGAGGGAAGGGATCTCAGTGGGGTATAATGCCATAGGGTCCACTCTCCAAAGCAGCCATTTCCTCCAGTTTGGTATAGTGGTTAAGTGTGTGGACTATAATCTGGGAGAACCAGGTTTGATTCCCCACTCCTCCACTTGCAGCTGCTTGATGACCTCGGGCAAGCCGTTGTTTTGTCAGAGCTGCTCTCTCAAGGACAGTTCTGGAAAAAGCTCTCTCAGCCCCACCTACCTCACAGGGTGTCTGTTGTGGGGAGGGGAAGGGAAAGGAGTTCGTAAGCTGCTCTGAGTGAAGGGCAGGGTATAAACCCAATCTCTTCTTCTTCTTCTCTTCTTCTTCTTCATCATCGTCTGGAGATCAGTTGTAATAGTGGGAGATCTCCAGGCTTCACCAGGAGGTTGGCAACCAGAGGGAGTGGAGACTTGTGAAGGTGGGGTTTCTGGAAGGGAGGGACCTCAGCAGAGTCTAATGCCATAGAGCACCCTCCAAATCAGCCATATCCTCCTGGGGAACTGAACTTTGTATTCTGAAGATCGGTTGTAATTCTGGGAGTTCTCCATGCCCCACCTGGAGGTTGGCAACCCTACTCAACGTTTTCAAAGGAGGAGGAGGAGGAGGACATTCAGCTTGGGCAAGTAATAAGTTAGACAGGATCACTTTTTTTAATAGATCGTGATCAGGAACTCTGAGCTGTATAGCTGTGTTATGTGTGTGTGTGTGCGTGTATTTCCTGTTTCTGTGAACAGATCCTATCAGAGAGCCTTTTGTTTTACAGATTATACAGACACAAACTCATGTTTGCTACCGAGAATATTCCCAGGCCAGAACAGTACATAACACATGCTGTGGAATAAGTTGTCCTGCAAAGAAGGGGGGGGGAGTATTTATAGAAGTATAAATGCAAGAAAGTGAGGGTAGAAACATGGGTTTGGTGCTTGTCATTGCTGGGATGCCTGCTTGTTTGTTTCCTTTTACAGCATCTCTGAATGCAAAAAGTAATCAGTAAGTTTGATGGCAATGATCCCATTTAATTTAATTAGTGTGGCTGGGGGGAAAAAAGATGACATCAGTTTCTTCCCAAGGAGGCGGGACCTTTCACGGTTCCTCAGGGCCTGTAAAACAGAGCTATCCCACCAGGCCTATGGTCAAGGCTCTTGATGGAGGAGAATAAAAAATCTCTCTCTAGTGGGCCCTCCTTTTGCTCCCTTTGGTGTAGTGGTTAAGTTTGGTGTAGTGGTTAAGTTCGCGGACTCTAATCTGGGAGAACGAAAATAAAAAACTCTCTCCAGTGGGCCCTCCTTTTGCTCCCTCTGGTGTAGTGGTTAAGTGCGCGGACCCTAATCTGGGAGAACTGGGTTTGATTCTCCACTCCTCCACTTGCACCTGCTGGATGACCTTGGGCAAGCCATAGTTCTGGCACAGCTGTTCTCTCAAGGGCAGTCCTCTAAAGAGTTCTCTCAGCCCCACCCACCTCACAGGGTGTCTGTTGTGGGGAGAGGAAGGGAAAGGAGTTTGTAAGCCACTCTGAGACTCCCTTGGGTAGTGAAGGGCGGGGTATAAATCCAATCTCCTCCTCTTCCTCCTCCTCCTCCTCCTTCTTCTTCTTCCCTTCCCCCAGTGCTGACATGACTGAATTTTTTTTCCTTATGAAATGGTATGGTTATGTGCCATCTGTTTATGATGACTAGTAGTTTAAAACTGTTCTTAATTAATTTATGATTGTATTATAATATGTTGTTACTCTCCGTGACGCCTGCGTTCGCAGGGGAGGGTGAGTCAGAAATGTAATAAATAAATAAATAAATATAACCCATGTCAGAAACAAGGATTTTCAAATCAAAAATCGTGTGTTTTTGAAATTCAGGTATATCCCTATGTAGAAATGTCAGTCTGTGCACCCTTGTGTTTTCTTTTCAAGGGCCATTTCCCATCCAGAACTGTAGCGTGTGGCTAAATGTGTTTGCAAGCACAGATATGCTACAGGCATGGTTGTACAGAGATCCTCAATTGGCCATAATGCTCCGTGGAAATAAATGTAGAGCCACTGAAAATGACCTGCCTATGTCACGTTCTCCCTCAGACAGGCAGGGACACCACCTGACACGAGGCCACCATGAGAAGCAGCACGGGGGTAGCGGATAGAGTGGCCGGGGGAGGCATTTAAATGCCTCCACGATCCTTCCAGGGGTCCCCCTGGCCTGCCTGCCCCAGAGTTGCCGGGGGGTGTTGCTCCCCAGGCCTTACCTCTGTAGCCACGCACACAGAGATTTTGGCTGTAGTGGGTGTGGCCAACTCTGAAGCCAGATGGAACTCCGTTCCTGTGCGTTCCTGCCCAAAAATAGCCCTGGTTTACAGAGATCCTCAGTTGGCCATAATGCTCTGTGGAAATAAATGTAGAGCCATCATGATGCCACTGAAAATGACCTGCCTATGTCGCGTTCTCCCTCGGACAGGCAGGGACACCACCTGACACGAGGCCACCATGAGAAGCAGCACGGGGGTAGCGGAGAGAGTGCCAGACTCGGAACCGGGAGATCTGAGTTCAAATGCCCACCAAACTCACTGTGTAACTTTGGGTTCGTCTCCTTCAGCATAGCCCCAAGTCGAGATTGTTTTGAGGAGAAGATAAAGATGAGGAGAACTCTCAAGCCCTTAGTGGAAGGTCGGGAGAGAAGTGTGGTGGGCAGATAGCTGTTGTGAGGTTTCCCCATTCCTGGTTTCAGCAGCAAATGATGTGGAACAGTGGAAGCAAAAGCCACACGATGACGTCACTTCCTGGGACAGATTCTCGTACGTGTTCTTGACCCTAGGCTGCTATCTTCACATCCCTGTGGCATTTATATCATCTTTTGGTCTCCACAGGGAGCTACAACCAGGCAGGGCTCCCTGAAGAGTTATACCTGCACGATTCTTAATGTTTTAATGCCTCTCTGTGTCACATTACAGTTTTAGGTGTGAACAGTCATATATGCAAAACACATAACATGCGAGAATCTGAGACACATTAGCGCTCTCTGATTATGGTTTCCACCACAGGCCAAAGCATCCCACCGTTCTCCTTCGGCAGGCTGGCTTCTTCTCTTGCAGGAAGACGTCTCACTCCCTCCAGCTTCCAGAGCTCTTTCTGGTATTCTGGGCCCAGCGGGTGGCTGCCGCCAAATTGCTCTCCCCTGCTTCTTTGCCTGCGAGCGCCAGAATAAAAGAGGAGCTGATGCAGCGAAAGCTGAGTTCTGAAGCCGGGGCCGTTCCTACTCTGTGATTTCGAGAGGATGAAACCGTAAAGCGAGGGATGTCTGTGAGGGAGCTGGGGCCGAACAGCAAGGCTCTTCTGATATTGTGGTGTAGACAATCCAGAGCCATGGCAGTGGATCAAAACAATTGCCAAATAATAGAGCGGGGTTCTGTCTGGGGGCCCGGCGGGAATCAGCCATGCCTAATCCTGTGCCTTTCAAGTGATGGCCTTAAATCACATTTTCAGAAACACAGTATTACTCAGTTCTCGGCTTCCTGTTCGCACGGATGTAAAGGTAGCATTGATGGCATGGGGGCTGGTTAATTAGTCAGCGTCTCCTTGATTGGCAGAAACGTGTAAAACCTGTTCCTTTGCCCCGATATTTCCCTCTCTGTGCACTCTGGCTGTGCGTGTTTGGCTCACCTAATCTGCAGAAGGGTAAGCAGCATTGTTTGTGCTTTGCATGCACATTGCTATCTGTGACTAATGTTAATGGTTCGTTCCCTTCCCCCATTCACAAATGCAGACAACAGAACTGTGTAGGAGGGGGGTCCTTGTCCATTGCAGGCAGGGTTGCCAGCAGCATTCCCTCTAAGCTGAGTTAGGGTGAGCCAGCTCACAGTTTTTTAGCCCCCAGCTCACACATTTTCGTCTTAGCTGAGGAATCCAGAGCAAACTAATTGATGCAGTAACCAAATTTTTCACTCACAACTTTAATGCCAGTAGCTCACAAAAGCAGATTTTTTGCTCACAAGTCTCCACAGCTTAGAGGGAGCATTGGTTGCCAGCCTCCAGGTGGGGCCTTGAAATCTTGCTTTTACCATTGATCTCCAGCTGACAGAGTTCAGCTCCTCTGGAGAAAATGGCTGCTTTGAAGAGTGGACTCCATGGCATTGGACCATGCTGAGGGCCCTCTGCTACACAAACCCTGCCATCTTCTGGATCCACCCCCAAAGTCTCCAGGTATTTTCCAACCCATACCTGGCACACCTAATTGCAGGTAAGGCTGCCAACTCTAGGTTGTGAAACACATGGTGATTTTGAGGGATGGAGCCTGGAGAAGGAGGGGCAGGACCTGAGTGGTAGATAATGCCATAGAGTTCACACACACACAGCCATTTTCTCCAGGGAAACAGATCTCTGTCACCTGGAGATGAGTTCTAATTCTGGGATATCTCTCAGCTCCACCTGGAGGTTGGCACCCTAACTGCAGGCACGACTGGCTCCATTGTGGAATGCCTTCAGCATTCACAGATCCTTTTCTTTTTCTTTTGCAAACCGAACAAAAATGTTTTGCATACGTCTTTACTGTTCGGGGCCTTGTGTTCAACGACGGAGGTTGAAACACTGAGTAAGAGTCGCCTGGATGCGACTGTGTCCCAGCTGAGATGCTTTACCCCGCTAACGCATCTCTGCCAGGTACGTACCTAAATTAAAATGTGACATGGCAAATGGGATTCAATGTGGCCAAGTGCAAGGTGATGCACATTGGAGCCAAAAATCCTAACTATAAATACACATTGATGGGGTCTGAACTGGCAGAGACTGATCAAGAGAGAGATCTTGGAGTTGTAGTAGATAACTCACTGAAAATGTCAAGACAGTGTGTGACTGCAATAAAGAAGGCCAATGCTATGCTGGGGATTATTAGGAAGGGTATTGTAAACAGATCAGCCAATATCATAATGCCGCTATATAAATCAATGGTGCGACCTCATCTGGAATACTGTGTGCAATTCTGGTCACCACACCTTAAAAAGGATATTATAGCTTTGGAAAAAGTGCAGAAAAGAGCAACTCAAATGATAAAAGGGTTGGAACACTTTCCCTATGAGGAAAGGTTAAGGCGCTTAGGGCTCTTTAGCTTGGAGAAACGACGACTGAGGGGTGACATGATTGAGGTTTATAAGATTATGCATGGGAAAGAGCAGGTAGAGAAAGAGGTACTTTTCTCCCTTTCTCACAATACAAGAACCCGTGGGCACTCCATGAAATTGCTGAGCGGTCGGGTTAGAACGGATAAAAGGAAGTACTTCTTCACCCAAAGAGTGATTAACACTTGGAATTCACTGCCACAGGAAGTGGTGGCGGCTACAAGCATGGACGGCTTCAAAAGGGAATTAGATAAGCATATGGAGCAGAGGTCCATCAGTGGCTATTAGCCACAAGGTATAGATAGGGACTCTGGGGCAAGTGATGCTCTGTCATCTTGGTGCTTGGGGGGGGGTCAACAGTGGGAGGGCTTCTAATGTCCTGGCCCCACTGGTGGACCTCCTGATGGCACTGGTATTTCTGGCCACTGTGGGATACAGAGTGTTGGACTGGATGGGCCTTTGGCCTGATCCAACATTGGCATCTCTTATGTTCTTATGTTCTTATGACCCTCTGTGCAAGTATAAACTGAGAACCAAAATTTCCCTCCACTTTGAGGTGGGTAGGATCACATGAAGTGGGTCTTCATGCATACGGGTGCCCATGTAGAGGGTCTGTGTCCCACAGAAAGAAGTGCATGTATCCCATTTCCCCTGTTTCCCCGCCTCTGTTTTGGCACCCTACCCCTAATGCCCTTATCCAGGAGTCATTTCCTGCAGGAGCGCACAGGAGTGGAGCTTCGGCAGTAAAGAGCGCAGGGGGCGGGCACATGCAACAAGCCCCACCCCCTGCTCCCAGTAGCCCTCAGTCAGAGCAAGAAGCAGCCAGGTAAGTTGCAGAGCTCCCGCTGGACCCTCTGGCCCAAAACAGTCCAGTGGCACCTTTAAGACCAAGTTTTATTCAGGTACAAGCTCTCCCTCCTCTGTGAGGACAGATCTGCCGCTCCCCCCCCCCAATAGCTAGCAATCCAAAACAGTCTAGTGGAGCCTGAGTGGTGGGTGTTGCCTTCTGACACACTTCTGGTGATGTCAAGGGGTGTGGCATATGCAAATAAGTTATGCTAATGAGTTATGCTAATGAGCTCCTGCACCTCTTTTTCTATGAAATGACCCCTGCCCTTATCAGCTGCTCAAAGTTACTCTGGGGGCCAAACTAGAGGAGATCCCATCCCTGTGTTTGCCCCAGAGACACACTGATTTTTCAAAGAGTAAGTTCCCATCTGGGAACTCCACTAAACTGTGCCACCAGAGCCCGATTCATGTCAGGACTACCATTGTGCAGGGGGAGGAAGAGGTTCTACCGATAACATTTTTCTGCCCTAAAATGGAGGAGGTGCACGTGAGCAAATAATGCCCTCTGGTGCAGTGTTCCCTCTAAGCTGAGTTAGTGTGAGCTAGCTCACAGTTTTTTAGCCTCCGGCTCACACATTTTTGTCTTCGCTCAGGAAGGATGGCTCCAGAGCAGACTAATTTAAGCAGCAGCCAAATCGCTCAATCACAACTTTAATGTGAGTAGCTCACAAAGTAGAATTTTTGCTCACAGGACTCCACGGCTTAGAGGGAGCATTGCCCCACACCCTCCCTCATGTAACAGTGCATGGTGTCTCCTTCGTTCTCCTTGACTTCTATCACCTGCAAATCAAGGGGAGAGCAACGCCCTCCTGCCACCCTTTCAGCCTTGCCGGAGACTAAGCTATTTCACCGTCTGTTAACTCTCCTCGTTCAAACCTATCAACTGTGGGCCAGTGAGCCTTGCTGATTAAATGTAAGGGAAGATGGGGGGGGAGGGGACATGGGAAAAGAAAAAGGAGACATCTTTAATGACTTTTCCTTAATGACTTTTTACGGCAACAATTCTAGAAGGAGGAGGTGCTCCCAAAGCGTCACTTCGGAGAGTAAACTTGCACTGGCGTCAGCTTTGCAAACAAAGCCCTATTTAATTGTCCACAACTGACTGTGACTAGCCCACATAGTAGGATGTGTGTCTGTGTGGTCCACAGCCTATCAGCAGCCTGAAAAAAAATTCCTGTCACTTCCCTTTCATGCTCTGTTGATGTTTCTGTTGGCCAGCTCTGGGGAGGGGACCATCTTGGCCGACTTTCATTGCCGTGTGACATTCTAGGCACAGAGATGATGCTTTCTTTACGAAAGCTTCCCCCGAGAGTCACCTGGACCTGATTCTCACTTCAATCTGATCTCTGAACAAGAATCCCAGAATTCTAGCCATTAGTCAGTTGCAAAAATAAACAGAGTCTTGTGGACGAATGGAAACAAGTGAAGCGGCTTTATCCTCAATTAGGCCTTTGGTCCTTCAAGGTTAGTATTGCCTGCTTAGACAAGTAGTGGATCTCCAGGGTCTCGGGTAGGCTGCGGTCAGACTACAGGCTTGGCACAGTCTGGCTGTGCCTCTAATTTCTCTGGAATTATTTGTTCTGGAGCGTTTTGACGAGATACACCACCCTAATTTTGCCTTACCCTGTGGTCAACCAATCAGACTACTGCTGCACAGTCATCACAGAGTGGGCAGGCAGCTTTTTTTTTTTTTTTTTAAAGTCTACTTTGGGCATGTGCAGAACCGCTAATTTGTCAGGGGCAAATATGTGGAAATGCACATATCTCTAACTGTAAAAAAAATGGCGGTCAGGGAGCGGAAGCCACAGACTTTCCAAAGAGCTTGTGTGCAATGGAGAGATCAGATGGCTGGAAATGCATGGTGAGAACATTTTGATCTGTAAATAAAGGACTTTCTCCAGTGTTGGGAAAGTTGGGGGTGAGGACAGGGGGGGGCGATGATTGGGGAAGAGAAGACAGATGTTGCTGTCTGGACGTGCATGTTAAATCCAGCAGAGAGAAGGGATGACATCTGATCAGGCAGCCCATCTCATTGCACCCGTAGAAGTCTTTCACATCAGCTACCGCCTGGTCCTCTTAAACTGGAGATGCCAGGGATTGGACCGAGAACCTTCTGCATGCCAAACAGATACTCTAACACTAAACTGCAGTGCCATATAATATCTTAAAATGAACAAGATTTTATTCCACTATCAGCTATTATGGTATGGAACCCACTTTGTCTGATGTACAGGACAGAAGATTCTTAGGCATGTTTGTCTGTTTTGTTCTCCTTCCTTCCTTCCTTCCTTCCTTCCTTCCTTCCTTCCTTCCTTCCTTCCTTCCTTCCTTCCTTCCTCCCTCCCTTCCTTCCCATTCCCCTCCCTCCCTCCCTTCCTTCCCATTCACATTTAGAGCCTATTCATGCACATTACCAAGACAATTTCTGAGCAGACCTGTTCTAATGTTCAACACTTCCCCAGTGTATTATGGGTCCTACTTAGCTCAGGACCATGGTGCCCGAGAAGGGGGAGCTTCAGCCTTCCCCTCTGCACCATTTTCTCAACCTGAAATGATGGTATTTATAATGCTGCTTTTCAAATGCAAACATTCTGTAAGCGGGTCACCTGGAAAAGCTAATACAATTAAAACATTGTAATACATAAAAGCTAATATATTGAGAAGGAAGGCTTTCTTAGCACAGCACATAATTAACTTACAGAATTCATTGCCGTAAGATATAGCAACTAATTATGCTCCAACACCTGCTGGTTCAACTCACATCCAGCTCACTGGTTGTGAGTGCGGAGCTAATCATCAGGTGAGCTGATTCAATGCACTCAAGTATCTAGATGAGTCTGTTTGCATTATCACAACTGTTTCCTCACAGGATGAGACCTCTACACTGGCTACTGCTGCCATCTCCAACATTTTGAAAGGCATGTAATTAAAAGGGAGGGAATCATGTTGATATTTTTGAGATGAGACTTATTACTTAGAGTCTCTGTGTGCATTCTGTGTCTGTCCATGAGCCCAACTCCTCTTGCTCAGTTCTCACTGATTGTGCGAGCACAAAAAGCAGCCCATGCAATTTAGCCACTGGCAGTCATTCAAAGGACGTGCTGGGGGTGGGGATGACAGTGTGTGTGTGTGTGTGTGTGTGTGTGTGTGAGAGAGAGAGAGAGAGAGAGAGAGAGAGAGAGAGAGAGAGAGAGAGCGAGCTGTGGTCTTTATACTTTGCTTGTGGACTTCTCAGAGGTGTCTGGTTGGTAGGGTTGCCTTCCTCCAGCTGGGTCCTGGAGATCTCCCACAATTCAATCTGATCTCCAGACAACTGAGATCAGTTCCCATGGAGAAAGTGACTGCTTTGAGGGGTGAACTCCACGGCATTGCATCCCCAAGGAGCCCCCTTCCACCCCCAAACTCTGCCCTCCCCAGTCTGTACCCTCAAATTTCCAGGAATTCCCCGTCTTGGAGTTGGCAATCCTAGTGGTTGTCCTAGACTGGCTAGACCTTTTGATCTGATTCATCGGTGCTCTTATGTTAAAAAATGAGCCATCTGGATGAATGGAACTTGGATCAAAGTACAATTCAGGGGCAACCTGCTCTTCCCGCTCCCCCTTTCAACGTCCCCATTGATGACAGCTGGAGATGGGGTTTGATAGATATCTACATGTACAGTTTCCTCCTTGTTAAAAGGTGTAGGTTATTAATAATACATGCAGACTCTTTTCGTGTATTAAAAGCCATCTCTCTCTCAAGGGGACGCATACCGGCATCGACGCAGGGGCAGCTGAAGATAGTCATTTGGTCCGGAGCCTGAAAATGTGCTCTCCGAGCACATTCGTACCCCGACCGAAGAAAGTTGATGTTCCCAGCCACCCTGTGAACGGTGGAGGCTGAGTCAGAAAGCCTTCCCCAAGACTCCCTAGCGAGCGTCAGGGCTCAGCAGTGGCTTCCACTCATCTCTTCCCAGCTGAATTGCAATATTAACTTTGACAGCTCTCGTATTTAATATTTACATAATGCTTCCCTCCCCCCTCCAGCTCAGAAATATCACATATATTACCTCGGGTAACCCCTTAAGACACCCATATAATGGAGACACCCTTATAACTCCTACGTTGCAGATGGGAGCAGGGGTGGCCTAATGGTAGAGCCTCCGCCCGGCAGGCAGAAGGTCCCACGTTCAGTCTTCAGCACCTTCAGTACAAAAAGGGATCCGATGGTGATGTGGAAGACCTCTGCATACTGGGGGTGTGGAGGGGGAGCCATTTGTGGATTTCCTGCATTGTGCAGGGGGTTGGACTAGATGGCCCTGGAGGACCCTTCCAACTCTGATTAGGGTTTCCAAGTTGGGAAATACCTGGAGATTTTATGGGTGGATCCTGAGGAGGGCAGGGTTTGGAGAGGGAAGGGACTTCCATGGGTGTTTGATGCCATAGAGTCCACCTTCCAGAGCAGCCACTTCCTCCAGGTGAACTGATCTCTTTCTCATGGAGATCAGTTGTAAGAGTGGGAGATCTCCAGCTACCCTCTGGAGGCTATAATTCTGCTGGAGACCCTGGAGAGTTGCTGCCAGTCAGAGTAGGCAATACTGAGCTTGATCGACTGACTCTGTGGAAGGCAGCTTCATGTGGTCCGGTGGGATATCTTTCCTTGAGACCACATAGTGAATTTGTGGCTTCCCCGACCAGATGCCTTCTGTTGCCACGCATCATCCGGAAGGCAGTGCTCCGTTGCTACTACCTTTTTGATGCGTGTTTGTGGGCTGAAGGGACGGATCGGGGACGGGTGTGCGCCGCTTCCCAGATGTTGCGGTGTGATCGCACCCACTTGATGCGACCCCAATCCGTCCCTCTTGCGGGGCAAATCCTCCCGTGTGACCGGGGCCGGGGTCACAAGGAAGCGATGGTCCACCCTCTCTTGAAAAAGCCATCTCTAGACCCGGTGTCTAATTTGCCCTTTTTGGGCGAATTGATAGAGAGAGCGGTGGCGACACAGCTGCAGGCATTTCTGGATGACGCTTCTGTCCTCGATCCCCACCAGTCCGGGTTTTGTCCTGGTCACGGGGTGGAGACTGTTCTGGTCGCTCTGACTGATGACCTCCACAGGCATCTGGATCAAGGCGGAGTGGCGGCACTGTTGTTGTTAGACCTGTCGCCCGCTTTCGATATGGTCGACCATCAGTTGCTGGCCTTGCCGACGTGGGGATCCAGGGGCTTGCCCTTCAATGGCTAGTCTCTTTTCTCCAGGGTCAGGGACAGAGGGTGGCGATAGGGGATCAGCGGTCCCGGAGGTGGCCCCTTGAATGTGGGGTACCTCAGGGGGCAGTGCTATTCTCGATGCTGTTTAACATCTACATGCGCCCCCTTGCCCAGATTGCCCGGAGTTGTGGGCTGGGGTGTCATCAATATGCTGATGACACCCAGCTGTATCTGATGTTGGGCGGCCGGTCAGATTCCACTCCCGATGACCTTAGTTGGGCGTTACAGGCCATGGCTGGGTGGCTCAGACTGAGTCGGCTGAAATTAAACCCGGCAAAGGCGGAGGTCCTGGGGCTGAGTCGGATCGGTCCGGGGTTGGGACTCCCTCTCCCGACCTTCGACGGGGCGCCGCTGGTGCCGGCGTCGGAGGTTAGGAGTTTGGGGGTGCTCCTGGACTCCTCGTTAACGATGGAGGCCCAGGTAGCAGCCACTGCCAAGTCGGCATTTTACCACCTCCGGCTGGCACGGCAGTTGGTTCCCTTCCTCGACCGGGAGGACCTAGCCACTGTGATCCATGCGACGGTCACCTCGAGGCTAGACTACTGTAACGCTCTCTACATGGGGCTGCCTTTGTCGCAAATTCGGAAGCTGCAACTAGTGCAGAATGCTGCAGCCAGGCTGTTGATGGATCTTCCTAGACGAGATCACATCCAGCCTGTGCTGAAAGCGCTGCACTGGTTGCCTATAGTGTACCGGGTTCGCTTCAAAGTGCTTCAAAGTGCTGGTTATTACCTTTAAAGCCCTATATGGCCAGGGACCAGTCTACCTAAGGGACCGCCTTTCCCCACATATTCCCCCAAGAGCACTACGGTCGGGGAAGCAGAACTTCCTAGGGCGTTTTTGGTGGCGGCTCCTATCTGGTGGAATGAGCTCCCAGAGGAGATCAGGGCTCTGCGGGACCTAGCACAGTTCCGCAGAGCCTGCAAGACAGAGCTCTTCCGCCTGGCGTTCGAATAGGAGCCGCCACCGCCATGGTACCACCAACGCCATGGTACCATCAACGCACTAGAATTTGGGTACAGGGTCATCTAGAGGTTGGGCACTTGAATGAGATTTTTTAAGAGACGGCCATCTTGCTTTTTATCAGAGGAGCACCAAATATATTTTTCTACGAGTATAACTGGTTTTAATATTTTAATGTTTGCATTATTTTATGGTATGATTCGGCAATATGCCCTGTAAGCCGCCCTGAGCCTACGGGGAGGGCGGGATAAAAATACAAATAATAAATAAATAAATAAATAAATAAGTTGACTGTGACTTGAGAGAATTTTGTGTGTGTGTCAAAGTGCAGAATTCTTCCAAATATTCTTAACTTAAGATTTTCAGGTAGGAAGTAGCAATGGCAGCCAGGTAAACATTTTCCCCAAAATAAGATGTGCACCATGCAACTGTCTGAATGCATCTGAATTTCTTGCTAGGGTTGCCAGGTTTCCCCTGGCCACCAGTGAAGAATGGGGGGTAGGGTTGCGAGAGTTAGGTTGGGAAACTCCTGGAGATTTGGGGATGGAGCCTGGGGAGGACCGGGACCTCAGTGGGATACAGTGCCACAGAGTGCTCCCTCCAAAGCATCCAATTTCTCCAGGGGAACTTATCGCTGTAGTCTAGATATGAGCTGTAATTCCAGGGGATCCCCAGGTCCCACCTGGAGGCTGGCATCCCTATTTGGCACGAGTGCCATTGTTTTTGTGCTGGCATTTTCTCCTTCCTGAAATGGTCACATGAGTGTCTTCAGCCAGTGAAGATTCATGCAACGAATGGGACACGATTGCAATGTTATGTAGCCAGTCAGATTTAGCTATGTGATTTTAACGACTAAGGGGGTACATGAAGGTGAATGAAAATTCTCTTTTGATACTTCCACAATGTCTGCAAGAAACTATGAGTAGTTTACGCTCTGCTTTAACTAAATATCTTTGTTATCCATGGAGAGAGAGTCAGTTTGGTGTAGAAGAAGAAGAAGAAGAGATTGGATTTATACCCCGCCCTTCACTACCGAAAGGTGTCTCAGAGCGGCTTACAAACTCCTTTCCCTTCCTCTCCCCACAACAGACACCCTGTGAGGTGGGTGGGGCTGAGAGAACTCTTGACAGAAACTGCTCTTTTTCAAGGACAGCTCCTTATCAGAGCTAAGGCTGGCCCAAGGCCATCCAGCCAGGTGCAAGTGGAGGAGTGGGGAATCAAACCCGGTTCTCCCAGATTAGAGTCTGCTCACTTAACCACTACACCAAACTGGCTGTAGTGGTTAAAGCGGTGAACTCTAATCCGGAGAACTGGGTTTGATTCCCCATTCCTCCACTTGAAGCCAGCCGGGTGACCTTGGATCAGCCACAGTGCTCTCAGAGCTTTCCCAGCTCACCATAAGCCTAGCTCACCACAAAAGAGCTAGAGCTTGTGACTGCCAGACAGTCCTAGGATCTCCTGGCTATCCTACACACACTGCCATACAATAATTAATTAATCGATCCATGGAGCCCCTGAGATTAAAATGGATCATCAGTGGATTCTGATGTCACTCTTAAACTTAGGGGGTGTGGAGTTTGGGAATGATCCCAGAGCATCCCAAAGTGTCCGTCCTAAATTCTCTCTTCTCCTTCACCCCCATCAGAGGTGTTTGATGAACAGCATTTCAGTAATGGAGATCGTCCCTTCTTTAGTGCTGATGTAACAGTCCTTCTTTTCCAGGATTGCCTTCGGCAATGCAAGCAGGGAGAATCAAGGTTATGTCCTTGTTCGCAATGATTTATTCCTTTGCAACATTTTATGAGTCCAAGAACTGAGCACAATCCAATAAAGAACACAATATCCCCAGAACTGTGCGGTTAACAAGTGCTTACTCAAATGGGGACCAGTAAAAAGGGAAAGTTTGCTGAACTCGGGCCAAGTGTAGAGTCTCTGTGAAATGTTTGCCCTTAGCATGAGTACCATTGTGAATTATGGGAGCATGAAGCTGGGATCTAATGGGGATGTACCAAGAGATTCTTGGGAACAGAGTCTCTGTTTTGGCCATGGCCAATGTCTTTCTTGATAGCCACCAAATTCCATACTTGTGCCTAGGACTTCCAACTCCAAGTTGGGAAATCCCTGGTGATTTTGGGAGCTTAGGGAGGGGAAGGACTTCAGCAGGTATAATGCCATAAAGTCAAACGTCCCAAGCAACCATTCCCTCCAGGAGAATGTAGATCTCTGTAGTTTGGATATCAATTCAGGGCTTTTTTGGTAGAAAAAGCCCAGCAGGAACTCATTAGCATAATAGGCCACACCCAACAGCAGAGTCATTAGCATATTAGGCCACACCCCTGACAGCACAGCTCATTGGCATATTAGGCCACTCCCCCATGTTACCAGAAGTGTGCTCATTCAGCCACACCCACCTTTGCTTCTTATTCTGTTTACCTTGTTTGTTGTCAACACCCAGGGCTTTTTTGTAGCAGGAACTCCTTTGCATGTTAGGCCACACACCCCTACCGTAGCCAACCCTAATGAGTTTCTGCTGCTGGGTGTGGCCTATTATGCTAATGAGTTCCTGCTGGGCGTGGCCAACTTGGAAGCCATCCGGAACTCCGTTCCTGTGCGTTCCTGCCCAAAAATAGCCCTGTATCAATTGTAACTCTGGAAGATCTTCAGGCCCCATCTTGAAGTTGGCAACCTGACCCTTTCTTGTTATTCACCTTGAGGAGCCATGGCTCAGTGGCAGACTGTCTGCTTTGCATGCAGAAAGTCCCAGGTTCCATCCTGAGCAGCTCCAGTTAAAAAAGCATCAGGTCCCCTGACCTGGATAGCCAAGGCAAGCCCAATCTCGACAGATCTTGGAAGCTAAGCGTGGTCGATCCTGGCAAGTATTTGGATGGGAGACCTCCGAGCAATGTTCCCTCTAAGCTGTGGAGTCCTGTGAGCAAAAAATTAAGTTGTGAGTGAGCCATTGGGCCACTGCCTAAATGAGTTTGCTCCGGAGCCGTCCCTTCCTGAGCCAAGACAAAAATGTGCGAGCTGGAGGCTAAAAAAACTGTGAACTAGCCCACACTAACTCAGCTTAGAGGGAATACTGCCTCCAAGAGATACCAGGGCCTGGAGTTTGGTTGCCAGCTCACCTCGTCGCTCTGGCAGGGGGACTTGGGGGCATTCTAGGAGTGGGGGGGCATCGCGTGATGCCCCCGACATGATGATGTCACACAGAAATGATATCATGTTGGGGACGTTGCAGAGACACTCTGGTATTTGGGTGAAACTCTGTGGGGGGAGGGTCTTTGCCCTCAGACCATATAGTTTACCCAAATACCAGTGCGTCCCTGCATGACATTCCTTTTTTTAATTATTATTTTTTAAAAACAAGTCGTAACAATTTATTGCCAATAACAAAGATAAAGGTAAAGGTTCCCTTGCTCGAAAGCCAGTCGAGTCCGACTCTAGGGTTGCGGTTCTCATCTCCGTTTCCAAACCGAAGAGCCAGCGCTGTCCGAAGACATTTCCATGGTCATGTGGCCGGCCTGACTAAACACCAAGGCGCACGGAACGCTGTTACCTTCCCACCAAAGTGGTCTCTATTTATCAACTTGCAATTTCTTGCTTTCGAACTGCTAGGTTGGCAGGAGCTGGAACTAGAGACGGGAGCTCACTCCGTCATGCAGCGCACTCGGGTCTCGAACTGCAGAACTACCGACCTTCCACAGCCTGCAGTTCACTGTCTTAACCACTTGAGCCACCGCAGCTCCTAAACAACAAAGATACAGTAACATGAAAGTGCGTCTCATTCAAACTTGAAAACTAAGTCAAAATTATTGTAAAACTTAACATTTCAACAAAACGATCTTCTATTATACCTAAGGTGATTGTTCTGCAGATTTAGAGAAGTAAGGATTATGTAGACTGTCTTTTCCCAACAAATGTTCATAGTAATGTTTGAAAATAGTAATGCAAATATTGGAAACCAAATCCAATTCGGAATTGGATGTCTGGGATGTTTGTGCTCTACCTGCACGGCAT
>NW_015174303.1:445137-454157 GCF_001447785.1 Gekko japonicus | reverse complement strand
TGACGTCATCGCACTGGGGGTGTCATGCGGCAATGTCCCTGTTTAGCGGTAGGGCTTCCTCCACTGGCCAGCTGGTCCATGGTGGGGAGAAGCCCGTGAAACTGGAGGATCGCCTATCCAGACCTGGGGGCTGGCAAGCCTAGCTGGGAGGCAGAGGCCGGCTATCAAGCCACATCTCTGAACATCCTCCGTGCCCCAGTAGGAGTTGCTAGAGGTCGCCATGACTTCCAGGCATGGGCATGCATGCACACGCGCACACATAAACACCAAAATGCAAAGAGAGAAACCGAAAGAAGGCTCAGGTCAGAGTTCATTTCGGGGGGGATCGCGGGAGATCGCAGTTCCCCTGGGTGAGGTTCTGGGGGTGGGGCACACAAAGAAGCCCCACCCCCTGCTTCCGGCCACCCTGCTTCCGGCCCTCATTCAGCCAGGAGGAGGCAGGAGAAGAGGGGGGGTAAGTTGCTTCCTCCCCGCCTCTCCCCACCCCTGCCTGCCTGGGGCCTGGGAGGGCCTTGGCAGGGCTTCCTCACACTCCCGCCGGCCTTGCAGGTCCACCGCCGGGCCCCTGATGTCAGGGGGTGTGGCATATGCTAATGAGTTATGCTAATGAGTTCCCCTAGCTCTTTTTCTACTAAACGACCACTGGCTCAGGTGATAGGGTAAAAGACTTTGATGCGGAGACCCGCTGCCAGTCAAAGAAGACAGCACTGAACTTGAGAGTCGAATGATCTTTCTTAGCATAAGGCATCTCCATGTGCTCACCTCTCACACCAAGAAGCATCTAGCATCATGGTAAGGGACTGGCAAAACCTTCACGTGGACAAAGGTTCGGGGTACTAGACTGAGCATAGCTCAGGGATGTTGTCTGAACGCTGCAAGCCTTTATCTCACTAACTGGGAGCCCCTGATGTGGGCGAAGGGGTGGTGTTTTCATGACTTCCTTTTTGTGTCCCATGCTTTATGATATGTACAAAAAAGCTGAGGCCCTTTCTGAGAAGTGGATGGAGCAGAAGGAAACGCTTCTATCTACTGTCCCATTGTGGGATCCTTTAACTGGAGCCGCTGGGAACTGAAGCGGAGACATTATGCATGCAAAATGGGGGTTCTCCCCCTGAACCCTGGCTGTCCCAAATTCCATTGGTGGGCCACAACAATAGATTTTTTAAATACATTTTCAGGGTGTGGAGGGGGAGGTATTTGTGAATTTCCTGCATTGTGCAGGGGGTTGGGCTAGATGACCCTGGTGGTCCCTTCCAACTCTATGATTCTATGATTCTAGGGAAATGAAAAACGTTTCAATAAAAAAAAGAAGTGTCTTGCTGGGAGAGGGGCAGGGTCATCTACATCTTTGGTCGCCACAGGTTTTCATCTAAAATACAAATCGAAGCCAGTTTGGAGGGTCCTTCTCAGATGATTCCTTTTTCTTTTTTTTGACCTCCATGAGAATTCCGTTAAAATGTCTCAGTGCGGTGAAGAGAGTTGCGTACCATCCTTCCTTCTTGTGGTAGAGATGTATTTGCCAAGATGCTTCAGGCTGCACCTTCTGATTCCCAATCAAGCCACACCTCCAAGCCCAGTGCTCCCAGAGTGTTGCGCCACCGCCCCTGCGACTGCTCCAATGCTCCGGTCTAGCTCCGGAGTGGAGATGTGCGTCGTGATGGATATCCACTAATGAAGATGGACTCCGAAAGGCAGATTGCTAGATCCCCAGAAAGACCTGCCCCCCGCTGCCCTCATTTCCACCCTGCAGTTCACCATATGGGCTATGTCTTCTTGATTACATCACCCCTTCCCGGCTCCAGCCAAACACAATTGCGCAGCTGGGTTGGGTGCATTGTTTTGCTTGCTTCTCTTTTACGGATGGTCAACCTCCCATCGCTTCTCTCATTCCCTCACGTCCTCTTCCATTAATCTGGTGCTCTCTGAAACCTTAATGTTTTCTAAAGGAGGGGATGGAGCAGATGGGGCCCTGGTCTCATGCAATGCTTTGATCCAAGTGGAAAGGGAATCTTCACCCCGTCCAGGCTGGAGGAGGAGAGGAAGGGAGTCTGGCTGGGTTTCAAAAAGGTAAGGAAGAGGAGAAGAAGAAGAAGAAGAAGAAGAAGAAGAAGAAGAAGAAGAAGAAGAAGAAGAAGAAGAAGAAGAAGAAGAAGAAGAAGAAGAAGAAGAAGAAGAGGAGGAGGAGGAGGAGGAGGAGGAGGACACTGGATTTATACCCTGCCCTTCACTCAGAGTCTCGGAGTGGCTTACAAACTCCTTTCCCTTCCCCTTCCCACAACAGACACCCTGTGAGGTAGGTGGGGCTGAGAGAGCTCTGACAGAAACTGCTCTTTTTCAAGAACAGCTCTTATCAGAACTACGGCTTGCCCAAGGTCATCCAGCCAGGTGCAAGTGGAGGAGTGGGGGAATCAAACCCGGCTCTCCCAGATTAGAGTCCGCACACTTAACCACTACACCAAACTGAAGGAGAAGAGAAGAGGTTGGATTTATACCCTGCCGTTCACTAACCGAAGGGGAGTAGCTTACAATCGCCTTCCCTTGCCCTCCCTACAACAGACACCCTGTGAGGTAGGTGGGGCTGAGAGAGCTCTGACAGAAACTGCTCTTTTTCAAGAACAGCTCTTATCAGAACTACGGCTTGCCCAAGGTCATCCAGCAGGTGCAAGTGGAGGAGTGGGGAATCAAACCCGGTTCTCCCAGATTAGAGTCTGCGCACTTCACCACTACACCAAACTGGTGTAGGACCTCCAATGTGTGATGCTCTCCACATTAAACAACAACAACAACAACCCTGTTCTCAGTGTAGGATTAGCAGGTCCTAAGCTCTCACGGGCAGGGGGTGGAAGGGAGCTCTCCAGGAGTGGGGGGCGGGGCAGTGTTGCCACGTGTGACATCTGTGACATGATGACTTCATGCAGAAGTGACGTCATCATGCTGGGGATGTCGTGCAACGATGCTGTGGCATTTTGGGCAAAACGATGGCTGCCATAGAATTTTACCCCAAAGCATCGCTGTGCAATGTCCCCAGCATGATGATGTAACTTCCGTGTGATGTCATCACGTTGGGGACATTGCGCAGGGTCATGGCTGTTGGGGGTGGGGCTTCCCCGCCAGTTGACCGGCGGTGGGCAGAAGCCTGCAAAATCAGGGGATCCCCTGCTCCCACCTGGGGGCTGGCAGCCCTATCTCGGTGGAGGCTGAACACTCCTGCGTGGATCTAACAGCATGCGCGAGCCAGCCCGATGTCCCCGTGCAAATAATTGCCCAGATGGATCGACTGACAGCCTGCTTGGTTTCACACTGCCTGCATGGCTGAGAGCTGCATTCGGCTTTGGCTCCGGAGAGATGGCATCTTTCCTGGCCTGTCTGGCTTCCACCGAGGGACTCAGGGCTTCGGAGCCTCTGAAGTGTGCGCGCCGAGTGAATGGAAATCCAGATGCCTCCCCAGGACAGCCGCCTTTCCGACAAAAGCTTTTTCTCCCTCGCCCGCTTGGCTGCTGCCGCCCAGCCATTTTGACCTTCTCCTTTGGCTTAGCTGACTGCAAATCCAAGAAGGCAGAGAATCCCCAAACGGCAGGGTGGCAGAGCCTGCTGTGATTCCTTCCTCCCCCCTGCCTGAGCCCTTTTCTCTAAACTGTGTTCTTTTGGCAACCTGCTTTCCGCCAAGGAGAAGTTGGGAGGATGCGGTCCAGAGAATCTCAATGGCAGTGCAGGTCACTGCTGCAGAACAGTGGAGGCTTCTGTCCAGGCCAGGTGCCCAGCACATTCTTTGCAAAAGAGCACCGTCAGCAGAGAGCATGGTGCGGTGCGTCTGGCCCTTTTAAAAAGGAGAGGCTCATTCACACTGGCTAATATAGAGGGGTTTTTCTTTTCTTTTCTGGAGGATTCCGCTGAAACTCGGGAGGGCTCCTTTAATTAATATTGTGTTCCCATGAAACACAACCTCCTTTTCTTTCCAATTTATGACCCTTTGTGGGGGAGGGGGCCCATGAAACTGGCCCATTCTGCATCTAGCATTTGCTCTGCTGTTTTACCAAACCCACGTTGGAACAGAAATTCCCCATCACATTGCATGCCACTTTCACTTTCTTCGATTGTCGGATGTTATGGAAGCCTCCACACTGCATGCCGGCTTCACTTCCCTTGATCTCTCAGTTTTATGGTACTGTCTGCATAGATTCATGGCTGTTTTATGGCCATTCAGGGGTGACTCCACAGTCAGTATGGTGTTGGCCCCGGGGTATTTGAATTTGGTTTTGAGCTGCATCTTTTCCTGTTCCAGTGTGGGTTTCGTAAAACAACAGAGCAAATGCTAGATGCAGAATGGGCCATTGTCTGCAACGGGGCAGGGGTTAGGAAGAAGGAAGAATGCATCCCTATCATCGAACGGACTCATCTGGTGCTCATTCGCCCTTCAGGCTCAATGGACAAGCTCAGTCTGACTGTGGATCAGGGTGTGCTAGGCTTGCTGTTTGCTCACCGGTAAACCCCACCCTACCCTTGGCCCCAGTTCCCTGCCTTCGGGAAACTGGGAGTGAGAGGAAAATGGACCGGAAACGGCCTTCATAGTGATGCTCTAGGAACTCACTAAACTGTGGTTTAATCATAGAGTTTGGGACAAAACCAGCTGCAGAGTTGGATAGGTTTGAGATGCACTTTTAAAGGGTTCTGGGAAGGATGAGGCTAGGATTCACATTAGGATTAAAGTAACCGTGGGATACTGAACAAGGGAGGTAGTAAGCGTTACGCAGGGGTGATTTCGTAGAAAAGGAGGTGCAGGAGCTCATTAGCATAACTCATTATCATAACATATTTGCATATGCCACACCCCCTGACATCACCGGACGTGTGTCAGAAGGCAACACCCACCGCTCAGGCTCCACTGAACTGTTTTGGATTGCTAGCTATTGGGGGGAGGACGTACAGATCTGTCCTCGCAGAGGAGGGAGAGCTTGTACCTGAATAAAACTTGGTCTCAAAGGTGCCACTGGACTGTTTTGGACCAGGGAGAGTGAACCTCTTAGGCCTCCAGTGGCTTCAGACACCAAATGAGGAGAGAGCGTGCGGGGTGTAGTCACCTTATCAAGTACCGTCACACTTTATGCGATCAAGCGACAGCCCGAAGACATTTCACTTGCAAATTCCATTTTTGTTGAAGTGTTGCAGCGCACACTGTTTTCAGAGTGAAGTTTGCGTGGTGAAATAACCTTTTCCGGCTAATTAAGGCAGCCTGCAGAGATCCCTTCTCCACCCGATTTTGTTTGCTTTGCTGGAAAATTGACATTGCAATTCACATTCATTTGCATAACAAAGTACTCTGCGCATTGGCGTTGCACGGAGAAATATATTTATAAATGCCGTCACTGCTGGGGCTCTGCCATCAGCCTGCCGTTTTTTATTTGGAGTCGAAACTATATATTGTGGTGGGAGCGATATACGATGGAGGGGTGATAAATTGACCCCCCAAACCGGAGTATGTGAATATTCACCTTTTAAAAATCATGTTGGCCACCATTATTTCCTTTGCTGGTGTCCACCACTGAATTCCCTTTCTCTCTCCCACTGCTGCCTCCTTCAGGCTCAGTCACTTGAGTGATGACATCAGATTAGAGATCAGGAAGTGAATAGGATCCTTCCCATCTAGCTACACAATGTCAGCAGAGTTCCCTCTAAGCTGAGTTAGTGTGAGCTAGCTCACAGTTTTTCAGCCTCCAGCTCCCACATTTTTGTCTTAGCTCAGGAAGGATGGCTCCAGAACAAACTATTTCATGCAGTAGCCAAATCGCTCACTTACAGCTTTAATGCCAGTAGCTCACCAAGTAGAATTTTTGCTCACAAGACTCCACAGCTTAGAGGGAACATTGGATGTCAGTAGAATAGGTGAGGACAGTGGAGACTAGGGATGCCAGCCTCCAGGTGGGGCCTGGAGATACCCCAGAATTACAGCTCATCTACTATACAAATCAGCTCCCCTGGAGAAAACGGATGTTTTGGAGGTTGAAGTCTGTGGCGGGGGTCCCCAGCGTGGTTCCCGTGAGGCCCACGGTGTCTGACAACACCTTTCCTGGTGCCTGCCCAGGGCTTTTATTAGGTGGCTGTTTCCCAGCAGGTCTTCCGATTGGCTGTGCAAGTTAAAAGGCATACCGTTGAAGTAAGTTTCTGTCTGTAATGTCAAAGAGTGACTGTTACGCTTGTATATAACCTCGATCCCTGACATTTTGTAATAGGCTCCTCTTGTGGATTTCACTTCTGTGACTGTGCCCACCACCATTTGTTAGAATCCCAAAGGTGCCCGCAAGCTAGGGTTGCCAGGTCTGGTTGTTCCTGCAGTAGGGGGGATTTGAGGGGTGTTCTGGAGGTAGGTGGGGACATCACACAATGTCCCCATTGTGATGACATCACCGGAAGTGATGTCATCAAGTTGGGGAAGTCACATGGGGACACCCTGGTATTTGGGCGAAACTTTTCACCCTCAAAACCATAGAGTTTGCCCAAATACCAGAACATCGCCTGTGACACCCCCAATATGATGACATTACTTCCGGGTGACATCATTGCATGGGGATGTCCCTCTTCCTGCTGTTTATCCCTGGCCTCCAGTTTTCTTTTGTTGGGTTGTTGAGGCAGTCTCAAATCACGGTCAGCCAGAGAGTCCACCTTCCAAAGTGACCATTTTCTCCTGGGGAACTGATCTCCGTCACCTGGAGATCAGCTGTAATAATGGGAGGAGCTGTTACAAGATCTTAGCCAACAAAGAACTCTATGGTTCCTTTTTTTGTAAAGCTGGTGCAGGCACAGACATCGCTGACCCTGTGGGGCTTTTTTAACCTCCTATTTTAAAAGCAACATTTATGAATACTCTTCCTTAACACTGGATTGGATCCAACCATCCTCCATGGAGGCTTCTTCCTGGCTAAGGAACTTTCCTTTGTTATGTGGCTCCTTTTCCAATGGAAAAGCTGCCTAAGTTGGAAGAAGGCACCTTATGCTTCATGAAGGGTTCAATTTTTGCACAATGGGGCAGGAATAGGATTCAAACCATTGTGTGGCCTGACCGTGCAGACTTATTGATCCGCAGGGTGTGTGCGCGTGCATATACGATAGGTAAACATTTTCATGAGGAGGGCTGAAAAATCACTGAAAAGGGGATGCATTTTTCTTGGCATTGCTGAAAATGTTCATAAAGACTCATCACATCGGTTCTACTCCAGCCTAATCGGAAAGTGTTTTACTTTATGTCTCTCTGTTGCTCCATGTATCTTTTTTTCATTGCTGTTTGTGCATCCAATAAAATATACAATTGCCTCCCAAAGCCTTTAGCATGCTACTAAGGGGATGTGGTTTCTTCTTGGTCTTTCTTTCTTGGTTCTTTTTTGCATTTGCATCTGTGTGTGCATGTGTGTGCATGTATGTGCCCATACCTGAAAGTTATGGCAACCTCCGGCGACTCCTACTGGGGCATGGAAGACGTTCAGAGAAGTGGCTTGATAGCCTACTTCTGCCTTGATAGCCTACTTCTGCCTCTCGGCCCTGGTATTCTTTGGAGGTCTCCCATCCAAGTACTTGCCAGGGTCAGCCCTGCTTAGCTTCTGAGATCTGACGAGATCAGGCTGGCCTGGGCTATCCAGGTCTGGGCCTTGTTGGTCTTTCTGTTAGAGCTGCCCTAGAATCCTGTTTGATACTAGCACATGCAAGAGAGCTGACCGGATAATTTTTTAAACTGTGCCCCTTCTTGAACATTCATGTTGTTATAACGTGACCTGTTGTTTTAATGCTGCCTGCTGTTGACTCTTCCTTCCTGCTTTTCGTGGGCCTCATTTGCCCACCGTTACTGAATCCAATTAGCTGAGGTGACCCACATGGCTTTCTTTATGTGCATCCATGACTTTACACACATAGTGTTGTGACATCATGGTCTAAAAATCACCTAGGAAATCAATAGAACATGACATTACAGGGAATGGAGGCTAAGGAAGGCGAGGACCAAGGAGAATATGGCCTCGGGGAGAATAAGCATCAAAAAGTGCAGTCCTATGCAGAGTTGCACCAGCCAAACCCACTGAAACCAGTGAGCTACCTAAGTAACTACACAAGAGCAACCGAAGGCTACCTGGCATGGTTGCCAACCTCCAGGTGGGGCCTGGTGCTCTCCCAGAATTAGAACTGATTTCCAGATGACAGAAATCAGTTCTCTGGGAGGAAAAAAAAGGGATTCTATGGCATTGCACTCTACTGAGGTCCCTCCTCTCCCTAAAGCCCACCCTCCCAGGATCTGCCCTCAAATCTCCAGGAATTTCCGATCTTGGAACTGGCAGCCCTATTGCCAGGATGCTTCTGCAAAAAGGAAGGCAGTGCAGTTTTCTAATAATTATTTAAGGGAATTGTTTCATTCCCCCCCCCATTGTACTTTACCTAATTTTTAATAGATACAGATCTAATTTTAGCCTGTGTTGTTGCTTGCCTTGTGAGTGTGTATGCCTTCAAGTCACAGCTGACTTATGGCAACTCCCTGGGGGTTTCAAGGCAAGACACGTTAGGAGGGGGTTTGCCATTGCCTGCCTCTACGTCATGACCCCGGACTTCCTCGGTGGTCTCCCATCCAAATACTAGCCAGGGCCGACCCTGCTTAGCTTATGGGATCTGACAAAACTGAGCTAATCTGGACTATCCAGGTCAGGGCATGGCCTGCCTTGCATCCTGATATTTGAGAGAGAGGTTGGTGGAGGAGCATGATGGATGGATGGATGGATGGATGGATGGATGGATGGATGGATGGATGGATGGATGGATGGATGGATGGATGGATGGATGGATGGATGGATGGATGGATGGATGGATGGATGGATGGATGCAGGGCTATTTTGGGGTAGGAACGCACAGGAACGGAGTTCCGGCTGGCTCCCAAGTTGGCCACGCCCAACAGGAACTCATTAGCATAATAGGCCACACCCAACAGCAGAAACTCATTAGGATTGGCTACATTAGGGGTGTGTGGCCTAACATGCAAAGGGGTTCCTGCT
>NW_015174303.1:440227-444965 GCF_001447785.1 Gekko japonicus | reverse complement strand
GGACGGACAGACAGACAGACAGACAGACAAACAGACGATTGATAGAGAGAGGGAGAAAGAGTGAGAGATGATGGATGATACATCGATAGATAGATGATAGATAAATAGATGACAGATAGTAATTAGATGATTGATACATCGATAGATGATAGATTATAGATAAATAGATGACAGAGTAGATAGATGATTGATAGATAGATGATAGATAAATAGATAGATGATAGCTATATAGATGATAGGTGATAGATGGTAGATAGCTGATTGATAGGTAGATGATAGACAGGCAGACAGACAGACCGGCTGAAAATGACCCCAGCTAGGAGGTGCTTTTTGGCACTCATAGAGAAATGGACACACAACCGGCTTGGCTTGTTCTATTATCCTGTGGTTGGGCTTTCTGAGAGGGAAGGAAAAGTTTTATGCCAGGAAATCCATTATGTTTCAAGTGCCCCATCAGCCCCACTCAAGCATTCTGGAGAGTAGTTATCAGCTAGAAGGGAGGGGGGAGGAACATTGGAGGCTCAGGGAATGAAAGAAAGAAGCCCTCTCCCAACTCAAAGGCAGCCCTGGAGTGCTTCTTTTCAAATGGGAAATCCAAGGCAAAATAACTAAATCTCCCTCCTGCGTGGCAAGGCCCTCTGAATCTCGCTGATTATAGTAATTGCCACAGAGCGCTCCCGCCAAAAAGGCTTGGGTTGATTGCCTGCTCTATTGCTAATGTGTTGCACAGAAAACACCTAGTTTCATGATTAGCCAGCAAAAGTGAAGCCTTTGTGCGTCGTTGGGTGTGTGTACACAGAGAGAGAAATGCCTTGAGCCAGAACAGAGAAGGGTTGTTGGCTTCGAACATATTTCTCCTGCTTGTATTTCCTTGGGAGTCATGGTGGAATGACTGCGAGGTGCCAATTGTCTGTGTGTCAAAAATGTTGCTCCATGGTTCAAAAATCTGAAGGGTCTGCAGTAAGAGAAGAGCCAGGGAGTTGCTGTCCCATCATCAACTGCAATGTCTGGAGGACGTGTGGGCCTTCCAAACTGTGACCAGCATTTTGCAAGAGGATGGGCCAGGTGATCATCGGCTAGGGTCGCCAGATCCCCCCGAGTTGGGGGGGTTGCCTGCTTTAGGGGTCCCCGATCCGCCGGCTCCCAAACCCTGCTCCCAAAGTGCCTGGATCGGGCCAACATGCCCGGTGTGATGACGTCACCTGGAAACAGACAGGGCCATCCTAGAACTCAATGTGGCATTGGTCCCAGTATTGTTGTCAACCCAACCTACCGGTATCTCATGAGGTTTACTGCACAGATATGAAATTTGGTAGCTCTAAAAGTTTGCTGTCCTGAATGACAAAAGTAGGACAGAGATGTGTTAATGCTGCTCTGGAAAGAAAAAAAGAAAAGAAGATTCTGTAGTTGTTTGGAAAAGCAGGGGGCAAAGGTTTGACGGCCATGACCCGTTAATCTGTCCTCTACTGCACCAGACTATCGATCCGTCAAAGTCAGTATTGTCTACTCTGACTGGCAGCAGCCCCCCAGGTTCTCAGACGGAGGTCTTTCACATCACCTCCTGCCGGGTCCTTTTAACTGGAGATGCCAGGGATTGAACCTGGGACCTCCTGCATGCCAAGCAGAGGCTCTTCCGCAGAGCTGCAGCCCCTCCCCAAACCTTGCTTTTCCCCTGTCAATTTTTTTTTGGGGGGTGTTGAGCCTGTTGCAGAGCTTGAAGAGGGGACAGTCCACGTCGCAGCTCTTGCATCTGTTTCGCACATTTTAACAAGGTCTCCGATTTGCATGGCGCATGAGGGGGCGGGCAGCCTTCCGCTTGGCTGTGCAGATCGCATAACCTGTGAGGTGGGTGTTCCATGTGGCAATGAGTATGTGCAGAGTCCTGATTGGTACGTTTCTTCACCCTCATAAAATAGGTTGTTGCATGAAGGGCCAGCTGCACATACGGTTACCCCCCCCTACAAACACTATGCCAGTTGTAGTATGTGCCCTGTAAACAAGACTACCAAGCCCCCGGTCTCTTTGCCTAAGAGTCCCTGTGGACTGTGCAACTGGTAAAGCCTGTGGCTCACTGACAGAGGGCGTCCTTTGTAGGCAGAAGGCTTGATCCCCAGTAATGCTAATCAAAGGATCTCAGGTGACAGGTGTGGGGAAAGACCTCTCTCTGCCTGAGACACCGGAGAGCTGCTGCCAGTCGATGTGAAGAATACCGAGAGAGGTGGACCAAGGATACAACATGGCTTCTGATGCCCGGGGGTGAAAGGGCTTCCTTTTCTTCATGCCACTGGGAAGCTAGCTCCTGGGGACAACAAAATTTCCTTTTGCTGTCTCCAAACAATTTAGTGTTGCGTTGCCTAGACAACCAGAACTCCCACTCATTGCTATTTTATTCCAAAACCATTCTACCATTCTCTCTCTCTCTCTCTCTCTCTCTCTCTCTCTCTCTCTCTCTCTCTCTCTCTCACACACACACACACACACACACACACACAAAGAAAGGCATAGACGATCTGGATGTCATCTGAGATACCTTCCACAGGTCCTCAGTCCTTCACGGTCCATAATTCTGCATGTCCCAGAACCACAGGATCATTTGGGCTTTTTGTTTGTCAGTGGGATCCTCTGGTCTTGTCCTCCCATGTCTGACCCACACAAAGGAATTGTGAAATATGAGGCTAATCGAGATGCTCAAAGAACCCCAAGATGAGAGTCAAAAATCCAACTTTGATGGATAGGTGGTCTGATTCAGTTTAAGGCAGCTTCAACCGTGTGTGTGACCCAGTACTGCAAGTTGACCATTTGGCATGATGGTGCTTTCGCACAGAAACTCCAGACCAGAAGTGCCCTCTTGTGGCAAGTTTTCACTGCCGCACAAAGAGTAAGACTCCGGAATGTGGACGTGAGACCCCCCTTTGAGAGATCTTTGGGTGTGCCTTACACAAACTTGCAGCTAGATTTGGACAAGTGGGTGAGACTGTAAGCATCCTGGTCCTTTATTCTACCATCCAGTGGGGTAGAAGGAAATGCTCCCATGAGTCTTTCTGGGGGTATCTTGGGTTTTTGTTGGAAGCCTCCTCTTGGTGTATCCAGATCTGAGCTTCACTGAGGTGCTTACCTGAAGAGCAGGGCTTGCAACATGAGAGTGTCTGCCAGTGACTCATGGTAGGGGGTTGGGGAGAGGTTAAGCCTTGTGTGTGTCTGCAGGAGTAGACCAGCTCTTTAATTCCCTGGGAGAGTTCCTGGTGGGCCGCCATCTTGGAGGGCTACTGGTCTGCAGGATCAAGTGGAGACATACAGGCCCAGTAGCTCTACTCAGGAGTCACTTAGCACAAGCCCTTCAGTAGCAACAAGGATTAGTATCAGCTCACCAGTGGCTTCCTAATTCTAGTGGCTTCCTAGATTCTAATCTGGGAGAACCGGGTTTGATTCCCCACTCTCCTCCACTTGCACCTGCTGATGTGACCTTGGGTCAGTCACAGGCTCTGGCACAGCTGTCCTTGAAAGAGAGCAGTTTGTGTCAGAGCTCTCTCAGCCCCACCCACCTCGCAGGGTGTCTGTTGTGGGGAGGGGGAGGGAAAGGAGTTTGTAAGCCGCTCTGAGACTCCAAGTGAAGGGCGGAGTATAAATCCAATCTCTTCTTCTTCTTCTTCTTCTTTTTCTTCTTCTTCTTCTTCTTCCTCCCAGACTGCCAATAGAGGCAATGGGCTGCCAACGCTGGCTTGAGAGATTCCAGGAGATAGGGTTGCCAGCTCTGGGTTGGGAAATATCTGGAGATATTTTTGGAGGGGGTTGGAGCCTGAGGAAGGTGGAGTTTGAGAAGGGGAGGGACCTCAATAAGGTATAATGCCATGCAGTCCACCTTCCAAAGCAGGCATTTTATCCAGGGAGGACTGACCTCTGTCAACTGGAGGCCAGTTGTGAATCCAGGAGATCTCCAGCCACCTCTTGGAGGTTGGTAACCCTAGATACGGTGCCATTTGGGGAAAGGAGGGTAGATGTGATGTCATAGATTCTGCCCTCCAGAGCTGCCCTGTCTCCAGGGGAGCTGCTCTCTGGAGGCCAGAGACCAGCTATAATCCCAGGAGAACTCCAGGCTCCACATGGAGGTTGGTTACTGTAGATGAGACACCATGCATCTCTGTAGGAGCCAAGCCATAAAAGGAAAGGGTTTCCAAACTCCAGGTGGGTCCTGGAGATCTCCTAGTATTATGCAGGGGTCGTTTCGTAGAAAAAGAGCTGGGGAAACTCATTAGCATAACTCATTAGCATATGCCACACCCCCTGACATCATAAGGCCCGGCAGTGGACCTGCAAGGCCGGCGGGAGTGCGAGGAAGCCCCGCCAAGGCTTTCCCTGGCCCCAGTCAGGCAGGGGTGGGGAGAGGCGGGGAGGAAGCAATTTACCCTCCCTCTTCTCCTGCCTCCTCCTGGCTGAATGAAGGCCGGAAGCGGGGCGGCCGGAAGCAGGGTGTGTGGCTTCGTTGTGTGCCCCGCCCCCTGCACCTCACCCGGGGGAACTGAGATCCCCTGCGTCCCCTGCCCCCCCCCCCGAATCGACCTCTGGAATTACTACTCTCCAGATCAGTTCCCTGGAGGAAATGCCAGATCTGGAGGGTGGGCTCTACGGCCTCCCACCCCTGCTGAGCTTCCTCCCCTCCCCAAACCCACCTTCCCCAGTCTCCACCCCCCAAAAATCTCCAGGAATTTTCCAACACAGAGTTGGCAACAATAGTAAAGGA
>NW_015174303.1:440104-440207 GCF_001447785.1 Gekko japonicus | reverse complement strand
CACAACACCACCAAAACATATGCAAGAGCTCAGTTCGAAGAGGCTCAAGAAATCACTGGAGCCGAGTAAAGGAGATCCATTCCACAGAGTCCGCAGAAGCGGA
>NW_015174303.1:430524-435784 GCF_001447785.1 Gekko japonicus | reverse complement strand
CAAACCTTTACAGAACTCCACATTCACACTAAAAGTTAACCTCAGATTTTGTGAATTCACTTTGCATATTGTATGCATTTTGACTACTTTTGTTTATTGTTCATTATGCACAGATGGTTACCCCCCCCACACACACGCACTATGCCAATTGTAGTGTGTGCCCTGTAAGCATGGCTACCCTAGGCTGGCAACGTTAGGCTTCCCGATGGGAGCATTGGCTGGGACCTGGGAGGATGATGTTGCCCCTTTGCCTTCCCTCTGCAGCCTTTGGAGCCTCACTGCCAGAGGTCACCCATGCACAACCGAGGAGGTTTTCTGTTGAGTCCTAGCTGATCCCAACAAAGAAGTTCCAACTTAAGAGAAAGGAGATTTGCAGTGGGTGACAAAGAGCTTTAGAAATGGTCTGGAACCACGAAGCTGAGAAAGGAAACCTGTTTGGTGTAGTGGTTAACAGCGTGGACTCTAATCTGGGAGAACTGGGTTTGGTTCCCCACTCTTCCACATGCAGCTGCCGGTGCGACCTCGGGTCAGTCACAGGTCTCTCAGACCTGTTCTCTCAAAGGCAGTCCTCAAAAGAGCTCTCTCAGCCCCACCTACCTTACAGGGTGTCCGTTGTGGGGAGGGGAAGGGAAAGGAGATTGTAAACTGCTCTGGGACTCCGAGTGAAGGGCAGGATAGAAATCCAATCCCTTCTTCTCTTCTTCTTCTTAGTATCAAGATCTATTACTGCACTTAATGGGGGGGGGGGTCTTGTTTGCTTCACCGACTGTTTGCTGCTTTGGTTTTTCTAACACAGTTCTGTGTCCATCTGCAGGTCAGGTTGCCCTGTACGAAGCCATGCTTGGATTTTAATAGCCATGTTTCGACTTGCCATGGATTTCACCTCCTGCGAATCCCTGAGCCCAGGCCATAGGCTTCGGCTCTTGCAAAGACCTGCTAGCTGGTATGGATTTCCCCATAGCTCTTTGTGGCACCTTAAAGGCGGGCAGCAAGCGAGGAGTCGTGGGCTTCTGGGGAGCCGGGCGTTCCCCTATTTGGAACAGTCTAACGGACAAATGCCAATGTATCATTCCAAAAGGCTGCACAAAGCGGTGGACCTCCTCTGGAAAAGCGGGCGGCCCAAGCACTCTGTGGAATCGAACCCTTCCTTGGCAGAGTATCAGGCTTATTTGAAACGGAGGAAAAGGAACATCCAGGGAATCATCAACCCCACAGTGGAGAATGGGGTGATTGTGTGGGGGTCGACGAGTCCTTTGGAGTTCTTAGAAACGGATACGCTCCCGCACACCAGCACCAAAAGGAGTACACCAACCATCACCACCACCACCATTGTCACCACCACCACCACGGCGGCTTCCACGACGGTACCACCCAGAGGACCCGGGCCTGGGACCGGCACGCACAAGAACAACCCCGGTACTCGGGTTAGCACAATGGAACCGCCTGCCACGCCCAATGGTAATGGAAAAGATGTCGACGTTCCCCCGCCTAAGCTACCGGGGGAGACTTCAGGTATATATAACTATATTTCTTTGTAGGTGTGTGCAAATGTTCCGTTCTAATTGTTGATGCTTAGCAACGGGGAGATTTTGTTTTTTTTAAAGATAAGCTGTACTGTTAGGGGGGGGAAAGTGGTCAGAAGGAGAGAGGTGCGCCACCGAGGAATAGGAAACCTGTGAAAGACAAAGCCAGTGGGTACAAGGTAATTATGAATTAAAATCTCGTGAAACATCCTCAGAGAAATGTATAATTCCAGCAACCTAATAGTCTGGTAGGGACAATTCGATGCTTGTATAACCAGCTTGTATAACTCAGGGGTCCCCAACTTTTTGAACACCACTGGAGTTCTGACATAACGTGGTGGGCACAGCCACAGAATGTCTGCTGCACAGCATGTGGAGGCAGGCACAACATGGCTGCCACGGCGTACCTTCGGCCACACAGTGGAGATCCTTGTGCCGTGGTGGCAGCTGCCAACCAAATCTCCAGTGACCAATCAGGAGCCTTGCTGGGAAAAGCCCCACCTGACCCCACCCATTTCTGAAAACACTTGGTGGGCACCAGGAATGATGGTGGCAGCTGCCATGGCATCCAGGGGCACCATGCTGGGAGCCCCCGCAATAGCGGATCGTGGAAAAGTTGATTCCACGACAATTCTAGCGATTAAAAGAATGTAACTATTGGATTATTTTCACCAACGAGGGCTAAGCGGCTCTCACACATTTCATCATTATGACCTATTTCTGTGGGAAATAGAACCACGGCCAAGGGAGGATCCTTTTCATTCCTAAATCTGGGTAACAAAAATGAGGAACACGCATACTGGATAGGGGATACACTTCGGGGTAGCAGTGTGTGTGAACAAGATCTTCGGGGTACGGGTGGGTCGTAAGTTAAATATGAGCAGCCAGTGTGATGCAGCGACAAAAAAAGACTAATGTAGGCTTGGGGTGTATCAACAGAGGCATAACATCCAAATCGCAAGATGTGATAGTCCTGCCGTACACTGCATTGGTCAGGCTGCACCTGGAGTATTATGTGCAGTTCTGGAGGCCTCACTTTAAAAGGATGTGGACAGAATGGAGCAGATGCAGAGGAGAATGATGAGGATGATGCTGGAGACCATAGGGCTGGAGACCAAGCCCTAGGAGGAAAGGCGGAGGGATTTGGGAATGTTCCGTCTGGAGAAGAGGAGGTTGAGGGGGGACAGGATGGCTCTCTTGAAGTATTTGAAGGGCTGCCACTTAGAAGAGGGCAGGGAACTGTTCCTGTTGGCAGCAGAGGAGAGGACTCACAGTAATGGGTTTAAATTAAGGGGGGGGAAGGGACCGGCTGGATCTTAGGAAAACCTTTTTTACAGAAAGAGTAGTTCAGCAGTGGAATGAGCTGCCAAGGGAGGTGGTGAGCTCCCCCTCACTGGCAGTCTTTAAACAGTGTCTGAACAAACACTTGTCCGGGATGCTCTAGGCTGGTCCTGCACTGAGCAGGGGGGTGGACTAGATGGCCTGTCTGGCCCCTTCCAACTCTGTGATTCCATGATTCTATGTTGCAGGAAACGTGTATTGCTTTTGCTCTTATTAGTTCCTTCTTAATACAGACATTCATTCGTGAGGAAAAGTGGACTACAGCCATAAAATACAACACCAACAGCTCTGTGCATGTCCCCGTGGGGAGGGTTTTCTCGATTCTTGTATGCAGGGCAATTTTTGGGCAGGAACGCACAGGAACGGAGTTCCGGCTGGCTCCTGAGTTGGCCATGCCCAGCAGGAACTCATTAGCATAATAGGCCACACCCAACAGCAGAAACTCATTAGGATTGGCTACATTAGGGGTGTGTAGCCTAACATGCAAAGGAGTTCCTGCTACAAAAAAGCCCTGGGTGTTGACGACAAACAAGGTAAACAGAATAAGAAGGGAAAGGTGGGTGTGGCTGGATGACCACACTTCTGGTAACATGGGGGTGTGGCCTAATGTGCTAATGAGTTTTGCTGTTGGGTGTGGCCTATTATGCTAACGAGTTCCTGCTGGGCTTTTTCTACAAAAAGAGCCCTGCCAAGTTGTACGTATGTCCCAGCGATCATGAAAGAACGAGAAAGAAACATCTCATGAGGAAGGGTTCTCTGCTTGCCCAAGCCTGCCAGGGAAGGCATACCTCCTTTTTGGAATAATAGTGGAACAAACCCAGAGGGTTGCCAGTTCCGGGTTGGGTAATTTGTGGAGTTTTGGGGGGGTGAAGGCAGGGAAGGGTTGGGTTTGAGAAGGAGTCTCAGTGGGGTATAGCGTCATAGATTATCAAAGCATCAGTTTGCTCCAGGGAAGTACCTCGGCACTCAAATAATTCCCTGCAATTAGGGTTGCCAGCTCTGGGTTGGGAACTTCCTGGAGATTGGGGGGTTGGAGCCTGGGGCAGATGGGGTTTGAGGAGGGGAGAGACTTCAATAGGATATAATGTCATAGAGTCCACCCACCAAAGCATCCATTTCCTCCAGGAAATGGTCTCTGCAGTCTGGAGATCAGTTGTAATTCCAGGAGATCTCCAGGCTCCTCCTGGAGGTTGAAAACCCTCTTTCCTAACCCCAGCCTGGTAAGCCCATAAAACCTTCCATGGAGGAGATTTTTTTCCCCTGAGGGTGATGCACACCAGCAGAAGGTGCAAAGGGCCAGTGGCTCATCTCTGGAGTCCAAGAGCCCTTGAAGAATGGGTTATATTCCTGCGGCACTGGCTATAAAAAGGGGGAATGGAGATCCGAGCCAATGCTCCCTCTAAGCTATGGAGTCTTGTGAGCAAAAATTCTACTTTGTGAGCTACCGGCATTAAAGTTGTGAGCGAGAGATTTGGCTGCGGCATAAATCAGTTTGCTCTGGAGCCCTCCTCCCTGAGCTAAGAGAAAAATGTGTGAGCTGGAGGCTAAAGAACTGTGAGCTAGCTCACACTAACTCAGCTTAGAGGGAACACTGGATCCGACCCTCTCTAATTCTTGGAATGTTGATTCTAATTTGTTTATTTATTTTGCCGTCATGTCACAGCCAATTTATGGTGACTCTGCATAGGGTTATCAAGGCAAGAGACTTTCAGAGGTGGTTTGCCATAGACGGTCTCTGTGTCATGACCCTGGACTTCCTTGTTGGTCTCCCATCCAAGTACAAACTCAGCAGGGCTCAATGCCATACAGTCCACATTCCAAAGCAGCCGTTTTCGCCAAGGGAACTGATCTTGATCATCTGGAGATCAATTGTGATAGCAGGAGATCTTCGGGTGCCACCTGGAGGTTGGCAGCCCTATGCTAACATCCAGGGCTTTTTTGTAGAAAAAGCCCAGCAGGAACTCATTAGCATAATAGGCCACACCCAACAGCAGAAACCTATTAGCATATTAGGCCACACCCCTGACAGCACAGCTCATTAGCGTATTAGGTTGCACCCTCATGTTACCAGAAGTGTGGTCATCCAGCCACACCCACCTTTTGCTTCTTATTCTGTTTACCTTGTTTGTTGTCAAGACCCAGGGCTTTTTTTGTAGCAGGAACTCCTTTGCATGTTAGGCCACACAACCCTAATGTAGCCAATCCTAATGAGTTCCTGCTGTTGGGTGTGGCCTATTATGCTAATGAGTTCCTGCTGGGCGTGGCCAACTTGGGAGCCAGGCAGAACTCCGTTCCTGTGCGTTCCTGACCAAAAATAGCCCTGCTAACATCACAGCTTGTGAGCACGGGCAAAGTTGCCAGCCATTTGAGGAAAGACCTTCAGGATCCCATTCGTC
>NW_015174303.1:428478-430363 GCF_001447785.1 Gekko japonicus | reverse complement strand
GGGGGCGGGGCACATGACGAAGCCCTGCCCCCTGCTTCCGGCCGCCCCGCTTCCAGCCCTCATTCAGCCAGGAGGAGGCAGGAGAAGAGGGAGGGTAAGTTGCTTCCTCCCCGCCTCTCCCCACCCCTGCCTGCCTGGGGCCAGGGAGGGCCTTGGCGGGGCTTCCTCGCACTCCCGCTGGCCTTGCAGGTCCACCGCCGGGCCCCTGATGTCAGGGGATGTGGCATATGCTAATGAGTTGCTAATGAGTTCCCCTAGCTCTTTTTCTACGAAATGACCCCTGGAATTAGATAAGCATATGGAGCAGAGGTCCATCAGTGGCTATTAGCCACAAGTGATGCTCTGTCTTCTTGGTGCTTGGGGGGGTGTCAACAGTGGGAAAGCTTCTAATGTCCTGGCCCCACTGGTGGACCTCCTGATGGCACTGGTATTTCTGGCCACTGTGTGATACTGAGTGTTGGACTGGATGGGTCTCTTATGTTCTTATGACTTACATAGAGTATAAAGGGACTGTCTTTATACTTTGGTTCATCCGGATCAGGAAATGTCTGATGGTGCTATCCTAAGGAGGTCTGCTTAGAATCCTACTGAAGTCTACTCAGTGGGGCTGACCCCCAGGAAAGGGTTCTTAGGATAGCACTGCCAAGCTGGGTCAGAAAAGCTTGAGAGTTTCTCAAAACCATGGGGAGATTTTTTCTTCGTTTACTGCAAATCTATCTTACTTTTCTCTCCAACGGGGACCCAAAGTAGCTTGCATTGTTTTCCTTTCGTGTGTATTTTGTGTGTGTTTGTGTGTATGTATGTGTGTGTGCCTGGAAGTCATGGTTGATTTCTGGCGACCCCTAGTGGGGCTTGGACATTTCAGAGAGGCGGCTTACTATTGCCTGTCTCTGCGTCCTGGCCCTGGTATTCCTTGGAGGTCTCCCATCCAAGTACTTGCCAGGGCTGGCCCTGCTTAGCTTCCGAGAGCTGATGATCGAATAGACCCAGGTAGGATTCAGAGTAGACCTACTTAGGATTGTTTTCTTAATGATCACTCAGGTATGTTTTGGAAGTCTCCAGTTTCTTTTACGTTTCTCTGTGCTTGGGATGAAACTGCAGCCAATCCTTTTTCCTGGACTATATGAACAAGATTGGATACAAGCAGATTGCTGTCCCGATTAATGTCTGTCTTGTGCGTGCGTGTGCATGCCTATCAATGGTGCATAAGTGGCATTAAAATGATGTAAGACGTACCAATGGCCATACAAGTGCGGGAATGAAATAAACCCATATGGGGGCTTTCTTAAAGAAAATTGGAGGAAGGCTTCAAAGCGAGGAATACAAAATACATCATTGTTCATCCTTAGCTGGACAGCAAGATCAGTCAAGTGGGTACTGAACTGTCTTTCATGGATGTTTTGTCTGCTATTTGTTCTCAATCTTAGAATCATGGGACCATAGAGTTGGAAGGGGTCTTGTAGGCCAGCTACTCCAACCCTTGCAGGTAACCCAGACAACAGCATCCATGACAAATGTCTGTCCAATCTCTTCTTGAAGACCTCCAGTTAGGGAGAGCCCACCAACCTCTAGGTAATTAGTTCCATTGTTCAGGGCTTTTTTTGGTAGAAAAAGCCCAGTAGGAACTCATTACCATAATAGGCCACACCCAAAACAAAAAATTCATTAGCATATTAGCCACATCCCTGACATCACAACTCATTAGCATATTAGACCACACCCCCATGTCACCACACCCACCTTTTGCTTCTCATTCTGTTTACTTTGTTGTCAAAACCCTGGCCTTTTTTGTAGCAGAAACTTCTTTGCATGTTAGGCCACACACCCCTAATGTAGCCAATCCTAATGAGTTTCTGCTGTTAGGTGTGGCCTATTATGCTAATGA
>NW_015174303.1:419915-428331 GCF_001447785.1 Gekko japonicus | reverse complement strand
ATGATTCCCCAGAACAGAATTTGAAAGCCACAATGTTGTCTTATAATATGCTACCCCCCATCCCATTCCTCTGCCTCTCGTCAAATCAGTCCTACTTCCAAGCCCTGTATTCACCAGTGTTCCCTCTAAGCTGAGTTAGTGTGAGCTAGCTCACAGTTCTTTAGCCTCCAGCTCACACATTTTTGCCTTAGCTCAGGAAGGATGGCTCCAGAGCAAAGTAATTTACGCAGCAGTCAAATCACTTACTCACAACTTTAATGCCAGTAGCCCACAAAGTAGAATTTTTGCTCACAAGACTCAACAGCTTAGAGGGAACACCCCCATCCAAGGGTGGGACTTCTCAAGGGAGAGCCACCAGAGTGGGCAGCGTGGGCAAGCAGAGGTCCATCAGTGGCTATTAGCCACAAGGTATAGATAGGGGCTCTGGGGCAAGTGATGCTCTGTCTTCTTGGTGCTTGGGGGGGGCAACAGTGGGAGTGCTTCTAATGTCCTGGCCCCACTGATGGACCTCCTGATGGCACCTGGTATTTTTGACCACTGTGTGACAGAGTGTTGGACTGGATGGGCCTTTGGCCTGATCCAACATTGGCGTCTCTTATGTTCTAGTCAGAGTGCAATTCTGCTGTGTACACCACCACCCATTCCCTGCCTTTCGATAACTCACCCAATCCAAAGCCACCCCAGAGTCTCCTCAGCCCAAAATAAGAGTCCCAAACATGGCCGTGGGCTAGGCTTGCCAGCTCTAGGTTAAAAAATACCTGGAGATTTTAGAGATGGAGCCTGAGTAGGGCAGGATTTGGGGAGGCGGTGGACTTCAAAAGGGTAGAATGCCAAAGAGTCCACCTTCCAAAGTGGCCATTGAGAGGGCGTGGTTGGGGGAGGGGAGGGACTTCAGCCACTGGGATACAATGCCACAGAGTCCACCTTCCAAAGTGGCCCTTTTCTCCAGGTGAACTGACCTCTGTCACCTGGAGATCAGCTGTAATAGCGGGAGATATCCAGCCACCCCCTGGATGTTGGTAACCCTGCCGTATGCCATCAGGTGCACTTCTCATCTCCTTTTTAAAAACAATTTTATTGGGATATAATGAAAAAGTCAAACACATATCAAACTTACATTTGTTATATATCCTTTCCACCTCCCCCCCCTCTTAGGCTTCCTACAGTGCTCCAACCTCCAGCCCATATCTTAAATTCTATTATTTACTCCTTCCACCTTCATTTCACATCTATAGGTAACTTCTTTTTCAACTTTTGTTCTTATACGTTATATTTTTACCTCTGTTCTATTAACTTTTATATTTCAATAGTTATCAAAGCAAAGCAAATTGTCCTTCACATCCCAGTATTTCTCATCTCCTAAATGACCTCCCCAACACCCACAGAGATCTTTATTGATGGTGGCCTGCTGGTCAAGAAAAGGATCACAGTTGCCGATGGAGTAGAACAGGAGTTGCAAAGGAACGTCCAGCAAATGAACAAACTGGGAGTCTTCCTAGAGTTGCCAACTGTGGGTTGGGAAATACCTGGAGATTTTGTGGGTGGAGCCTGAGGAGGGTGGGGTTTTATCCAGGGAAACTGGTCTTGGTTGCCTGGAGAGCAACCGTAATAGTGGGGGATCTCCAGGTGCCACCTGGAGGTTGGGAACCTCAACTCTTCCTGATGATTTCCCATGCGAGGTGTTCCCCGGAGGCTTAAAGGCCGGTTGTCTGTAAACTCAGTAAATCTGTGTCGTGTCGGCATAATCGAATTTCAGCGCCGGGGCTCCTTCCTTGCAACGATCCCCACCGCTCTCATTTGCTCCGCAGATATGGATGAGGAAGTGGACTTTCCATTTACTGCAAATTATGTTTGCTATTCCTAAAGTTAAATTGGGAGGCTGCTTGGTGCACTTTAAGTAAATTAATTCACAGAACATTGCCCTGGACTTGTACGGCAAGAACGATACTCATCTTTTTAAAAAAGACAGAGAGAAAGGAATTATGGGATTTTGCATTATAATCTAGGCCCAGATTAATTTCTCTAATGGACTCATCTTTCGAGAGAGTATGTATTCACTTGTTCCTGCCTCCGAGGCCGAAACCAAGACACTACAGGAACCGCATGGCTGCTACTGAAACCAGCAACCCTGTGTCGCCTCCTCATCTCCCCCTCCCCAAAATCCTAGTACCACAAAACATGATGAGACACGGGTTTTTAAGAAGAGAAGAGATTTGATTTGTACCCCACCCTTCACTCTGAGTCTCAGAGCAGTTTACAATCTCCCTTCCCCTCCCCACAACAGATACTCTGTGAGGTAGGTGGGGCTGAGAGAGTTCTTTCAAGGACTGCTCTTGAGAGAACAGCTCTGAAACAAATTGTAACTGTCCCAGGTCACACCAGCGGCTGCATGTGGAGGAGACCTGGTTCTCCCAGATTAGAGTCCACGCTCTTAACCACTACACCAAACTGGCTCTCAATGAAACAGAATGGTGACATCATGTGCTGAGGTCATAATAGGCCACACCCCTGACAGCACAGCTCATTAGCACATTAGGCCGCACCCTCATGTTACCAGAAGTGTGGTCATCCAGCCACACCCACCTTTTGCTTCTTATTCTGTTTACCTTGTTTGTTGTCAAAACCCAGGGCCTTTTTTTGTAGCAGGAACTCCTTTGCATGTTAGGCCACACACCCCTAATGTAGCCAATCCTAATGAGTTTCTGCTGTTGGGTGTGGCCTATTATGCTAATGAAGTCCTGGTGGGCGTGGCCAACTCGGGAGCCAGCCAAAGCTTCGTTCCTGTGCGTTCCTGCCCCAAAATAGCCCTGGCTGAGGTGATATCCAGGGGTGGACTAGCCATTTATCTCACTGGGAAAGTTCCTGGTGGGCCCCTGCCCTGGAGAACTGCCAGCTTCCGTGATCAAATGGAGACAAGCCCTCAAAGTTCTGCTTGGGACCCTTCAGTAGCAGCGATGAACACTGTCAGCTCAGCAGCTTTCTCCTCCCACAACTGGGTGAGCTGATGCCCATCACTGACACTTCTGGCCAGGGGTGAGCTGAGGAGCTCCAGAGTGTTCAGGAGTGTCTGGCCAGCTCAGGTATACCTGAAGTGACTCAAAACATTCCCAAAATTCCAGCAGTTGTGGAAATTAATCTCCCAGAATTTGGGAGCGCCAAGTCCCTTTCCATTTTAAAAGGGTTGTTATTTTCTATGCAAGTAGACTTCTTAGAGGAGCTGTGGTGGCTCAAGTGGTTAAGACGCTGAACTGCAGGCTGTGGAAGGTCAGTAGTTCAGCAGTTCGAGACCCGAGTGTGCTGCATGACGGAGTGAGCTCCCATCTCTAGTTCCAGCTCCTGCCAACCTAGCAGTTCGATAGCAAGAAATTGCAAGTAGATAAATAGGGACCACTTCAGTGGGAAGGTCACAGCGTTCCGTGCGCCTTGGTGTTTAGTCATGCCGGCCACATGACCACAGAAATGTCTTCGGACAGCGCTGGCTCTTCAGCTTTGAAACGGAGATGAGCACCCTAGAGTCGGATTCGAACTGGCTTTCGAGCAAGGGTGCCTTTACCTTTACTAGACTTCTTAGGTCTACTCTCATGTAATATAAGAAGTCTTTAAGAAGAAGAAGAGATTGGATTTATATCCCACCCTTCACTCGGAGTCTCAGAGCGGCTTACAAATTCCTTTCCCTCCCCACAACAGACACCCTGTGAGGTAGGTGGGGCTGAGAGAGTTCTTTCCAGAACTTTCCTTGAGAGAACCGCTTTGACGGAACTGGAAAGGATAATCCAACTGTTTCAGACTGAGGGCGTTCAGATTGTGGGATTTGCTGTTGTGGTCCTGATTGACTTGGGGAGGTTTGGGGGAAGGGCAAGAGGAAAGAGCTCCTGAAGATGGATTCCAGCTGCTGACCGTGGCAACCCCTTCTCCTGTCTGAGGGCCCCGTGGGAGGCACATGTTTTTCCCCACCATGTGAACCATGGCAATGTAGGTTTTCCCCCAAGATCTGTTGCTATTAGCAACGTGTTTCAACGTGAGCTCGAAGTGGAATGGGATCCACCCCCACACATTAATGCTGAGAAAACACCCATGTATCCTTGGGAATAAACCAGAAAGGGCAAATATTACAGAGCCCTTCTCAGCAGCCAGGCGTGGAGAGAAAGGCACAAGTTGCTAGACTTTTCTCCCTGACCCTGAGAAAATGACAAGGCTTCTCTTCCTTGCTTGCTTTTCTTTATTTTAGGAAAAAACTTTCTAAGTGTTACAGCTGATATATGCAGTATTTACCATCTTGACTTCACTCTGCTGATGTTACATCTAGTCAGAGCTCATTTCGGGGGGGATCGCGGGGGATCGCGGGGGATCACAGTTCCCCTGGGTGAGGTACGGGGCGGGGCACATGACGAAGCCCCGCCCCCTGCTTCCGCCCGCCCTGCTTCCGTCCCTCATTCAGCCAGGAGGAGGCAGGAGAAGAGGGAGGGTAAGTTGCTTCCTCCCTGCCTCTCCCCACCCCTGCCTGCCTGGGGCCAGGGAGGGCCTTCGCGGGGCTTCCTTGCACTCCCGCCGGGACCATTGGGGGCGGGGTGTGTGGCCTCATGACACACGTCCGGTGATATCAGGGTGTGTGGCCTTATGTTCCGGTGAGGTCAGGGGATGTGGCATATGCTAATGAGTTATGCTAATGAGTTCCCCTAGCTCTTTTTCTACAAAACGACCCCTGCATCTAGTGCATTTTATTCTGTAACTGCACAACTCGTATAGTCTGCAGTGCTGTGGTGGCATATGAAACAAGCTAGGGATTCCAGTGAGCCAGAAGTGTCTACCTACAGAGGAGGCATCCCTCTGCGTCCCTGCATAATTCACTCCCAATACAAGAACTCGTGGGCACTCAATGAAACAGTTGGGTTAGAATAGATAAAAGGAAGTACTTCTTCACCCAAAGAGTGATTAACACATGGAATTCACTGCCACAGGAGGTGGTGGCAGCTACAAGCATGGACAGCTTCAAGAGGGAACTGGATAAACGTTTGGAGCAGAGGTCCATCAGTGACTATTAGCCACAAGGTATAAATAGGAACTCTCGGTCTGGGGCGAGTGATGCTCTGTATTCTTGGTGTGTGGGGGGGGGCAACAGTGGGAGGGCTTCTAGTGTCCTGGCCCTACTGGTGGACCTCCTGATGGCACCTGGTATTTTTGGCCACTGTGTGACAGAATGTTGGACTGGATGGGCCATTGGCCTGATCCAATATTGGCTTCTCTTATTTTCACTGCTGTGGCCTGGTCCCCTTTGAGTCAGCTTTCTTTGGATGTGCAGAATCTTTATCGGTTGTGATTGGATTGTTCAGTTTCTTTTGAGCAGAGATTCAGCAGATCTCACCAAGAGTCTGCCTGTTGCATCTCTGGATGAGTCACCGGTGTAGCACTGGCCCTTTCTAGTCAGCACAGAAATCTTGCAGACATATGGGGTGGGCTTCTGTGAGGATGGAGAGTTTTACTCTTGACACTTGTTTAAAAGGAACCGGTTGGGGTTAAGAATGAGTGATTTCTTCAACTATTGGACACTGGGAGGGACTAATCCGTATAAAGCCCTACCTGATTTTAACAAGAAAGAAATCCTCCCTACTCTACTATTTCTACCATATGCATAGGTCCTAAGGTTGCCACCTCTGGGTTGGGAAATACCTGGAGATTTTGGGGGTGGAGCCTGAGGAGAGCGGAGTTTGGGGAGGGGAGGGACTGCAATCAATGGAATAGGATGCCATAGAAGAGTTCCCCTTCCTAAGTGGCCCTTTTCCCCATGTGATATCTCTGTCAACTGGAGATCAGTTTTAATAGCAGGAGATCTCCAGCCAACACCTGGAGGTTGGCAACCCTAAGAGTTTCCTCTGCAGTGTCTTTGCTTCAGATTTGTCCTAATCAGGAGCCCAGATGCTTAGTTTCTAGGAAGGGGTGTGTGTGAGGAAAAGTGACCATGTATTGTTTCACAGGTCCAACTCAGTCAATTATGGATAAGGCATTCGATAGGGAATAAATAAAATCATGCTAGAATTTAAAGGAATATGGGAACAAATGCTGGCAAATCCTAGACTCACCAGGGTATGAAGCTATCAAACCAGGAAACAGTTTGGATTAGGAATCATGTACAATTAGGCCACTTTCCCACCTATTCCTTACCTTTCTTTAAAGCAGAGGTCATTTCGGGAGGACCTGACCCTGGACATACAACCATCTACAATGAGGCCTGTGCACAGAGGTCAATTCGGGGGGGATCGCGGGGGATCGCAGTTCCCCCGGGTGAGGTGCGGGGGATGGGGCACACGACGAAGCCCTGCCCCCCATTTCCGGCCCTCATTCATCCAGGAGGAGGCAGGAGAAGAGGGAGGGTAAGTTGCTTCCTCCCCGCCTCTCCCCACCCCTGCCTGCCTGGGGCCAGGGAGGGCCTTGGCGGGGCTTCCTCGCACTCCCGCCGGCCTTGCAGGTCCACCGCCGGGCCCCTGATGTCAGGGGGTGTGGCATATGCTAATGAGTTATGCTAATGAGTTCCCCTAGCTCTTTTTCTACGAAACGACCCCTGCTTTAAAGGGATCAATGTGTGGGCATGTATAATCTTTCTGTAAGACTATTATATATATATATATATATTTAAAAACTATATGTTTCTTTAAATGCAGAAGGCATCCCGGCTGTGTGTTCATGCACTCTCAACAAACTCCTAAAACACCTGGTTGGGGATTGGAAGACTGCCTTTCTGGGTTTCTGAGAAACGGTGAACTCAGACTTGATGCAAGATTGTATTCATTCGTTCCCCACTTTTCTCTTCAGTAAGGACCCCCAAAGGCTAACAACGTTTTCTCCTCCTCCATTTTCTCCTCACAACAGTCCTGTGAGGTAGTTTGAGGTGTGTTTGTGTGACTGGCCCAAGGTCATGTAGCCAACTTTCATGGCAGGGCGGGAATTCCACCCGGGGTTTCCGAGATCCTAGTCAGTGACACTCTGACTGTTCTTTTGTGCTGGCTGAGGGTCTCCCGTATCTGGTAATGGGTGTGGTTTTGAGCTGCAAAGCAACTTGGGGAGGCTGATTTAGAGCTGAGGAACAGGTCTGTCTCTCTGCCTGTCCCCCCCATCCTGCCCAGAATGACTTTGGTGTTAAAACTCATAGAGGAGTTACCCCTTTTCTCCAAACAAACCCGTAGTTCAAATCCGAGATCCCAGCTAATTCCCAGACTTCCATTTCACACATGCGGCAGTTGCTAATATACATCTTGAGCTGTGAACACCACATTCTGGGGACCGTCTCATTCTACCAGGCTATCTGTAACCAAAAGAGCGCATGGCCTCATTTCTTTAAAAAACAGCCCAGGTCGGCTTATTAAGAACATAAGAGATGCCAAGGTTAGATCAGGCCAAAGGCCCATCCAGTCCAACACTCTGTATCACACAGTGGCCAAAAGTACCAGGTGCCATCAGGAGGTCCACCAGTGGGGCCAGGACACTAGGAGCCCTCCCACTGTTGACCCCCCCAAGCACCAAGAAGACAGAGCATCACTTGCCCCAGAGTCCCTATCTATACCTTGTGGCTAATATCCACTGACGGACCTCTGCTCCATATGCTTATCTAATTCCCTCTTGAAGCCCTCCATGCTTGTAGCCGCCACCACTTTCTGTGGCAGTGAATTCCATGGGTGAAGAAGTACTTATTGGAGGGCGGATAAATGCAGCTGGTGTGGAAGGGCTGTCAGCCCAGTGCAATTGCGTGTTCTTTTGGAGTGCAAACATGTCACCTGTGGAATCTTGAGAGGGATGGCTTTACATTTTCCCAAAGGTTTCCTCCTCCTTTCCAGAGCCTGGGCTGTTATTCCCCCCCCCTTTGTCAAATGTGTAGGAAGACTTTTTGCTGCCATTCTCTGTGTGGGTGTTCAGTGCCTCCTGATCCTAGGGTTGCCAACCTCCAGGTGAGGGCTAGCGATGTCCCACTATTACAGCTCATCTCCAGACTACAGAGATCCATCCCCCTGGAGATGATGGCTGCTTTGGAGGCTGGACTCTGTGCCATCATCCACTGCTGAAGTCCCTCCCCTCCCCAAACCCTTCCCTCCCAAGGCTCCACCCCCCAAATCTTCAGGTATTTCCCCATCCAGAGTTGGCAACTCTATCTGACCCCCTTAGGGTTGCCAAGTCCCCGCTGTATGTACAGCGGGGGACTCCAGCGCTGCTCTGGGAGTGCACATGCGCAGCGCCGGAACCACGTCACCCGAAAGTGATGCAACCACATCGGGCACGCCGGGGGCGGGGCCACAATCATCCGAGGGAAAACCATAGAGTTTTCTCTCGGATGACTGTGGCCCAGCCCCCAGCATGCCTAGCGTGGTCGCGTCACTTCCCGGTGACGTGCACATCGGGGTGGAGTTCCCCCCGGGGCCCGATCCGGTGG
>NW_015174303.1:416612-419415 GCF_001447785.1 Gekko japonicus | reverse complement strand
TTCCTGAGTGAAGACAAAAATCTGTGAGCTGGAGGCTAAAAAACTGTGAGCTAGCTCACACTAACTCAGCTTAGAGGGAACACTGGTCCCATCCTACAGCCATGGCATTGTCTTCCTTGGCCTTTCTATGGCCTACTCAGGACCCACGTCAGCAGTGCTTTAGAAGCTCAGCTTATAAAGTCTTTCAACTTCAGTCAGCGTGAGAGATTACAGAGCAGGCATGCCTGTCCTCGAAATGAGTAACCCTGCATTTCCTCCTCTCTCTCCTCATTGTGTCTGTTATTACAAAAGGTGGACCTGGGGATCTCCTGGTATTGCAATGGGTCTCCAGCTGGGAGATCAGTTCCCCTGGAGAAAATGGCTGCTTTGGAAGGTGGACTCTATGGCATTGTACCTTGCTGAAGTCCCTCGCATCCGCAAACCCCATCCTCCCAAGGTTCCACCTCCGATATCTTTAGGCAGGGGTCATTTCCTGCGGGAGTGCACAGCAGCGGAGCTCCGGCAGTAAGGAGCCCAGGGGGTGGGCACATGCAGCAAGCCCCGCCCCCTGCTCCCAGCAGCCCTCAGTCAGGCCATAAGGAGCAAGAAGCAAGAAGTCGCAGAGCCCCCCCCCGGCCCGCCTTCAGGTACAAGCTCTCCCTCCTCTGTGAGGGCAGATCTGCACGTTCCCCCACCCCCAATAGCTAGCAATCCAAAACAGTCCAGTGGAGCCTGAGCGGTGGGTGTTGCCTTCTGACACACTTCCGGTGAGGTCAGGGGGTGTGGCATATGCAAACAAGTTATTCTAATAAGTTATGCTAATGAGCTCCTGCACCTCTTTTTCTATGAAATGACCCCTGTCTTCAGGTATTTCTCAACCCAGAGCTGGCTACTCAATGTTAGGGTGGCCAACTCCAGGTTGGGGAATTCCTGAAGATTTGAGGGTGGAGCCAGGGAAGAGTAGAGTTTGAGGAGGTGAGATACCTTAGTTCACCCTTCAAAACAGCCATTTTCTCTAGAGAAACTAATCTCTGTCATCTGAAGATCAGTTGTAAGTCCAGGAGATTTCCAATGGTGTAGTTTAGCCCTAGATGAAGAAGGACAGTAATTATCTTAGCAAAGCTGATCATAATTTGGAAAATACATGAGGTGTTTCTGAGGGACAAGATGGCTTAGAATTGTGGCTGGTGCAGTGGTTAGTGTTGGACTAGGACTGGGAGGCCGAGGGTTGAATCTCTGCTTTGTCATGGAAGTTCACTGGTTGGCCTTGGCCCAATCGCTCTCCTTCAGTGTAACCTATGACCAGGGGTCGTTCCGTGGAAGAAGAGCTAGGGGAACTCATTAGCAGAACTCATTAGCATATGCCACACACCCTGACATCACCGGAAGTGTGTCATAAGGCCACACCCCCTGACATCACCGGAAGTGTGTCATAAGGCCACACACCCCGCCCCCAACAGTCCCGGCCGCCGCCGCCGGCCTTGCAGCTCAACTGCCAAGCCCCATGAGGGGCCCGGCGGTGGACCTGCAAGGCCAGCGGGAGTGCAAGGAAGCCCCGCGAAGACCCTCCCTGGCCCCAGGCAGGCAGGGGTGGGGAGAGGCGGGGAGGAAGCAACTTACCTTCCCTCTTCTCCTGTCTCCTCCTGGCTGAATGAGGGCCGGAAGCGGGGCGGCCGGAAGCGGGGGGTGGGGCTTCGTCATGTGCCCCGCCCCCTGTACCTCACCCGGGGGAACTGCGATCCCCTGCGATCCCCCTTGAAATGACCTCTGCCTATGACACAGGGCAGTTGTCATGAGAATTAACATGGAGGAGGGAAGAATCCTGTAAGTCACTTTGGGTCCTCAAAGGGGAAAAGAAGCAGGGTATAAATACAGATACCTAAAAAGATTAATAAATTATCAGTGAATATCCCTCACCTTTTGGCTTGGTAAAAATTTCGGGATTTGAAGGGGAAGCAGCCTGGTGTGGCCCGATCCTGTCAGATCCTGGAAGCTAAGCAGGGTCGGTACTGCGATGGGAGACCACAGAGGAAGGCTCTGCAGAGAAAGGCAATGGCAAACCGCCTCTGCTTCTCACTTGCCTGGGAAGCCCCTTGCTGGGGTCACCGTAAGTCGGCTTTGACTTGACGGCACTTTCCACACACACAAGTTTCAAGAGGGCAGACCTAGATTTGAGTCCAGTAGAACCTTAGAGACCAACACCATTTTCTGTACAGAGAGAGCCAGTTTGATGTAGTGGTTAAGAGCAGTGGACCCTAATTTGGAGAACCAGGTTTAATTCCACACTCCTCCACATCCAGCCAGCTGGGTGGCCTTCGGTCAGTCACAGTTCTCTTAGAGCTCTCTCAGTCCAACCTGCCTCACAGGGTGTCTGCTGTGGGAAGAGAAAGGGAAGGCGATATCAAGCTGCTCCAAGACTCCAGGTAGTGAAGAGTGGGGTATAAAACCAAATCATCCTCCTCCTCCTTCATAAGCTTTCAAGAGTCTAAGCTCTAGGGTTGCCAGCCCCGGTTTGGGAAATACCTGGAGATTTTGGGGGTGGCGCCTGAGGAGGGTGGGGTTTGGGGAGACGAGGGACTTCAAGGGGTATAATACCATACAGTCCCCCTTCCAAAGTGGCTGTTTTCTCCAGGTGAAATAGCAGATCTCCAGGCACCATCTGGAGGTTGGCGAGCCTAAAAACTCCCTTTCCCCAACACCTAATGAAGGAAGGTTTGATTCCTGAAACTTATAAACTGAAAATTTTGTTGGTCTCCAAGGTGCTGCTGGATTCGAATCTGGCTTGGTTAAAGAATATGAGGACCAGAGGTCATTTCGGGGGGGA